>NC_055961.1:10674342-10809342 GCF_018492685.1 Alosa sapidissima | reverse complement strand
TCAAAAGTGACCGCTGCATTAGTAGGCCTAACTTCTTAAATCCACACTAACATATATTATCATCTAATGTTAGACCTTTGTATCAACTTGTATTAGATATTACCAGTTTTGAACTTCCTTTTTCTATTTATGGCCTACTAGCCTCATTGACCTGAGCTCATGCAAGTCAGAAAGACATAGAAGCAAAGAGGGGAAGTGAGTGTGTGTGTGTGTGTATGTGTGTGTGTGTGTGTGTGTGTGTGTGTGAATGTACAGAAGCACAGATACAGTCCATCTGATCAATAGGTAGGCTATGTGCCTCAATTACTAACTACACTGACCATTTCCTCGCCCATTCATTTCGGTCGGTCAAAAAATACACATGGGTGTTGTAAAGTTAAATAAAACACACAAATTGGTCTGAAAATGATCAACATTGGTTTTGTGTGTTCAGATGTTTTGTATTAACAATGCCACAGCCTCATGATAGTCAGAATAAATTAACAATATTTTTCAGAGAAAAAATGCACAAACACAACATGAGGGTTACGTTTAGTCTTATGGGTACGTTACTGTAAAAATATATTAGAAACGCTTCCATAGCCTATCCATTTAATTATCTTTTGACGTTTTTCAGTGAGGTTTAAAGGCATCTAGGCTACATACATATCAAGGTTGGCTATTCAGCGATGAATGTGTTATTTAACGTAGCCACAATCTGCGCTTATAATGATGGCAGTTCTGCTTGTTCTAATCTTACTTGCCATTTAACAGTAACCTACCTATTCAGAATGCATGAATTTTGATGCGCTGCGTGCCATCATTGAAATCCCCCAAAGCAGCCATGAGCATGATGCAACAACAAAATAAGCGTGCTATTAAATGTATTAGGCAACCAGTGCACCAAATATAACATAGTTTGAAGGGTGATGCGCATATTAAACGATGTATGGGTCAGGCACTGTAGGCGAGACTACCTAGCAATGCATACTTCCCTCCACCGTCGGGGTAAATGGCCTCGCTTTTAATACAGCAGCTCAAGTTTCTTATCGAAGATCTATAGCGAAAATAAAGGATTTATCATATTAGCAAAAGAGCTCCACACATTAGGTTACACCTCGCCATAAGTGGATTGGTTCCATGTTTGGAAACTGGATGGGCTGAGCGATACCCAGACTTAGAAAGCATGTCTGCCTTTTACTGGGCTACAATAAGCCGACGATTTCTGCTAAATTGTTACATTATAAAGAAGGTGCACCAATCCATAGTGGCACTTTGAAGGTGATGCTTTTCACTCATCTGTTTAATGCCTCGACTTACACACGTGAGCAGATGACGTTTCATTTACCAAAAGAGTAAAAGTAATTGTTACATATGATGTTTGAAGGCCCCTAAGAGAAGTTTGATGTAGCTCACGATGCCCTGGTGTCATTTTGAAACGCATCCTAGTTCGCACAAAATATCAACCAATCGGACGGGGGGAGGGAATTCTGACCAATCGAAAGGGGAAGCAGAGAAACCTACTGTGCTGTGCCGGAGCTGCCGAGAAAGACAGCCAGCAGCAAGTGAAACTCTAATCAATTCACAGAGTGACAACTTTTCCCGGACGAGCGTTGAGCCTGCGCTCGAATTCCCTGGATTTCTCTAAAGAAAAAAAGACAAACGTCAGTAAATGATTTGGAAACTATTTTAAATCAAGCACGCAACTTATTTGTGTCTCATCTGTAGTCTATCTACCAACTGGTTCTGCGGTGGACCTGCCAGCGACCCACCTGTCAGTGGATCAAGTCCGGTAGAATCAGAGAGGGAAGGGAGCGAGGATGGACCGAGCCTCCAACCCGACTAGCCCGACTGGCACCAGCCAGACTCCGCAACCCTCCCAGCACGAACCTATCAGCTTCGGTATTGATCAAATCCTCAGCGGGACCGACCAAGAGAGCTCCCAGCAGAACACTTTACGAAACAATCTGGAGACTGGCACCACAACAAGTGGAGCTAGCTACCACTTGGGCAGTCCAAGCGGGGCTGGCGCGGCACCCTACACTACACTGTCGGGATCTTTTCATGGTATTGCCGCCCCGTATGAAGACACAAGTTCTTACGGAGTCAACCTGACCCTTGCGCCCGGTGGAGTGATACGGGTCCCTGCGCACAGACCTCTGGCTGCGGCAGTACCACCACCCATGGCCAGCGCAGTGCCAGGACTGGGAAGCATCAGTTTCCCTTGGATGGAGAGCAGCCAGAGGTTTGCGAAGGAACGTTTTGCAGGTACAATATTCCTACGTGAGTTTTGTTTTTAAATACGGAGCTGTCTAGAAATGCGTTTGAAATGCGGATGTTCCATGGATCTATAAGGCCTATGGCCTAAATATACTAAGGCCTAAATATATTATAATATATTCTGGAAGTCAAGAACGTTTAATTTTGTGTATGATAACAAACTGTAAAAAGGACATAGGGTTGCATCACTGATGTTGTTCATACGGTGCCCTGAGTGTTTAATCTATGACAGATTTAGGGTAATGCTATCACTTTATTTTTTAAGTAATTCGATATATTTCTAATGAGAGAAAATAGTGAAAAAAGGTGTATAATATTAACTTGTTTACATAGGCTATAGGCTACAATTAGGCCTATATTTTGGCGATAGAATATAAATAAAATAGGATGTTTATCATCATATAAATCCTTCAAAATGTGTGTGGTTTGTTTGTTTGTTTGGTAGCATAGTTATATTTTTTATTACATAAAATTATATATAGTTATATATAGGCCTACATGCAATTATGGGCCTATATATCCTTAACCAATTAATATCTGTGCACTTTTAGATAATTGTCATGAAACAATCATTAACATTATTCAATGTAATTCAAAACAAAATTACGCACGTAGCCGATATAGGCCTAGGGCATTTTTTTGTATTGGTGTTTCCGTCAACATTTTCATTCTCTTTGTCACAGGACTCCTTAGCTATATTTTAATGACTGATGAAACTACTCACGCTGTAAAATTGCGGCATTGGGGACCCCTGCGCTCCATTCGCAGGGCCAAAAATCACAAACTCTTGATTTAAAGAGCCGTTGTCTCCTGTAACTCGATCTCGTCCAATTACTTCGACACGTCTGTTACAGCTCGTGTTGATAGTAATAACTTGTACAAGTAGTTGTCACCATAAAGGGATTCATAGAGTGGAAACATATCGACTTGTGATACAGTATCACAGGAGATACTCAGACATTATATCCCAATTTATTACATTTAAATATTGAGGTAATCTGTTGAGTTCTTGAATACATTTAAATCCATTAGACAATTTTAAGATATTCATTTAATTTAGGCATTTACTCATTTAATTTCCAGAAAATCGAAAATCACCACTCTTTTAACTTTAGATGTTGAGAGATAACATTGTTGATATTCAGATTGACAACATTGCACACACTTGAGAGAAGTGAAGTTAGAGTAAAAGTAGTAAGAGTTCATAAGCATAGCCTACTTATTCCTATTTGAGGCTTAAAAGCAAACACAAAATGTATCTTGAAGTGTCTTGAAATGTTGACCATGTCACATAAATGCTATTAGAAGTAGCTAGTCACAATCATGAAATGTGAATACTGTAAGAAATAGTTATTTCATGGTGCACAGACAACTTAACCCACAATGGACCACTGGAGAGGCCATAAGCCTATCTGTTGAATTCCCTGATGTCACTTACTGCCTTCTCTCTGTTGGTCATGAATAGCTGTCGAGCTGTCACATTTATCAGGAGCCTTTTTTCTCCTCCAGCCAGTTAAAAAAATGCAATGCAGTTATAAAGGGGCATACATATTTCAGGAGGGTTATTAATGGTTGCCTGTGGGCAGTTTCTGGGGTCCTAGCACTTTTGAGAGAGGAGTTTGACTTAATAAATAAGTCAGGAATACACACAATATTACTCATTAGTTACAACTTCGATAAACTTTCAATTCAGCTTCAAGGCTCTGGCTTAATCAAGCAATACTGCTGTTACATTGTCTCTAAACTGAGAGGAATTTGACAACAGAAATATGCTGAAATTGACCTCCCTGCAAGAGAATACTCAGAGTATAATATGAGTTTTTTTCACCCAACTAAATGAAGTGTCAATGATGTAAAACTGAGTAAAATGGTAACATATTTTAAATTAAAATAAAATAAAAAAAAATCAGTGATTGCAACTTATTTTTGTTATCAAAAAAACTACAGAAAAACAACTTTTATTACCATAATCTTTCTGTTAATTTCTCATGACTTTTGACATGACTCATGCCATTCCAATAGAACCTCTGTCCATTTCATGCTTGGTTTATTCAATCAAATATTACACATGTGATTGTTGTATTTATTTTTTGCGACTTCTATGGACTGCCATTTATTTATTATGAACAAGGTTCTGAACCCCAAGGAGTATTACTGCAATTATTTGACAATTTCTTAATCTCTTTCTCTTCTGCTCTCTGGCTTTGTCTCTCTTACACACACACACACACACACACACACACACACACACACACACACACACACACACACATACACAAACACACACACACACACACACACACACACACTTTAAAACCCAACATACAACATATTGCACAATAGCTGCCCTCACACCTTTCACAGTGGCACGGCGTATAGGACATCCATACCAGAACCGGACGCCACCGAAGCGGAAGAAGCCCAGGACGTCCTTCTCACGGGTGCAAATCTGTGAGCTGGAGAAACGCTTCCACAGACAGAAATACCTGGCCAGTGCAGAACGGGCCGCTCTCGCCAAAGCCCTGAAGATGACAGACGCACAGGTCAAGACCTGGTTCCAGAACAGAAGAACCAAGTGGAGGTGAGATTTAGTGTACTTGTATGCATTGTGTGTTTCCTTCTTTCAGTGTGTGTGTGTGTGTGTGTGTGCTTGAGTTTGTCTTGAAGTGTAAGTGGTGATTGAGAAAAGCGCTTCATGGTACAAAATAAGTTGGTGTCTGTGTGTGTGGTCATGGTAAAGTGTGTCTGTGTGGTATTGGATGAGTGAAATGTAATAAGACATAATCTATAATGCACATGTGTGAATGCTGCTAACCGGAATACAAAAAGGCTTGTTTTACTGAGGCAGAAGTCTCTAAAGATAATATCCCATCTACGCCGTTCAAATGAATGAATAACAAAACTTTAATCCATTTATTGATGTTTTTTTAAAAAAAAAAGCATTGTAAACGTACTGGACCCATAATAAATACTTCACAATCTAGCACAATCTACACAAAACATTATTGTTTAGACACGACAAGCAAGTGTAACTAAATGCATGTGCCAATGAAATATCCAGAGACAGACACCATCATCATTATATAACAAAAATTATGTTTATGTTAAGACTATGGAGAAAGGATGAAGAGTGTGTGCTGTTAAAATACACGAAAAGCCAATTATTCTAGCTTTAAGAAAGATGGAATAGAAATAAGAAATTAGATGACCACACAGTATCACCATATTTTATTGAGTCTATTTTTTTAATCCACATGTTTCTTTAAAGATTGCATGGAGGAGATGAGACTTGTCTGTCCACAAGTTAAATTATTATTATTTTGTTTCTAATTTAACATGAGAATAAAACATATTATTCAAGGAAGACAAAGTAGATTTATTTGCAGGTCAACTTGCAGGTCAACTTTAAATTAACATCAACACAGTTTCCCAGACTGCTCTGCTTCATGAGTGAAGTGGCAGGCAGGCAGGCCTACAATTATTGATTCATCTAAGCTTCTACCGTAACCTTAGGTAAACAAAACAAAAAAACGAACTAGAGAAACATGGAAAAAAATAGCTTGATCATTTACGTATTTTGGTCCCTGAAATCACGACGTGGCCAAAATATTAGAACAAAATGGGAACAAATAGGAAACGCAAAAAAAGTCCATCTGCAAACTTCCGGTAGGCTATGCCTTAGAGACCATCTTCGCGGACTGAGCAGACGGGCTGAGAGCGTGAATCATTTTCACCGGTGGCAAATAGATCAGAGAGTTTGTGTCATTCCGAATAGACGGTTTGATGGCTGCCCAGATTAAACACTCCAACTGATGAAATATTAACGGAGTGCTCGGCTAACCGTCTGACACAGTGCGTGTAAACTATACTGCGTTTTTAAATTAAAGCGACTCGGGTCGGTAGACATATAGGTCTAACGTTATTTAGGAGAGCATAAACTACTGAGCGAGCCGTACATTTCCAGTGGTATCTCAACATAGTGCCATATCTGCATAGACTACACTTGTAAAATTAAATTATAGAACTATTACGACAAGTGTGTCATGAATGTCGATGTGTAATAATTTGTCATCTGCAGGTGACATCGCTCAATCCTAATACACCCATTGGTTTAGGCCTAATATTCCTCCACTACAGCAGTATGGAGTGCACGTTGACATCCTTTCCTTCTGGGGCCATAGGCCTACAAATTCTGTCTTTGGAAATAAAATGAAATTCTATTACAACAGAGAAAATTGATTATGTAAAGTGTAGTCTAACAGTACAGGTGCAGGAAACTGACTGGCTTTACTTGCTGACAGTGAGCATTAGCTATCATCACCATCACCATCAGGATTTTTTTGCCTACAGAAAACAATGCTTTCTCATTCTAACAGCATGGTATAATTCAGTTTACTAGATTAGATAGTTATTTTTCCTCCCTTTTAGAAATTGTTACTATAAGCAAGTGCATTTCATGTTTCCAATGCTCTTGCCAGGCACTAGACTGCATATATTGGATTGAGTTTTTGATGCAGACCTTGTATGTAATGATCTTCAAAGTGAATTTGCATCCATTTAATATTGACCTTTTCTTAGTCAATCAGTGTGGATTTCCCTGATCAACCCTTCTCTTTACTCCATGTTTCTCCTCTCCCTCTCTACTCCACCCTTCTCCTCTCTACTACACCCTTCTCCTCTCTACACCCTTCTCTTCTCTACTACACCCTTCTCCTCTCTACTACACCCTTCTCCTCTCTACTACACCCTTCTCCTCTCTACTATCTCTACTCCACCCTTCTCCTCTCTACTACACCCTTCTCCTCTCTACTCCACCCTTCTCCTCTCTACACCCTTCTCCTCTCTACTACACCCTTCTCCTCTCTACTACACCCTTCTCCTCTCTACTATCTCTACTCCACCCTTCTCCTCTCTACTACACCCTTCTCCTCTCTACTACACCCTTCTCCTCTCTCTCTCTACTCCACCCTTCTCCTCTCTACTACACCCTTCTCCTCTCTACTATCTCTACTCCACCCTTCTCCTCTCTACTACACCCTTCTCCTCTCTACTCCACCCTTCTCCTCTCCCTCTCCTCTCCATTGGCTTTGCCAGACGACAGACGGCGGAGGAACGGGAGGCGGAGCGACAGCAGGCCAATCGGCTGATGATGCAGCTCCAGCACGAGGCCTTCCAGAAGTCCCTCAGCGACTCGATTCCGGCCGACCCGCTCTGCATCCATAACTCCTCCTTGTTCGCTCTCCAGAACCTGCAACCGTGGGCCTCTGACGACAGCAGCAAGCTTGGAACCGTCACTGCCCTGGTATGAGCAAAAAGGAACCCCAGGAATTCCGAGAACTGCTTTGCAGATAGGCCACTGGGGTTTTTCCTGAGCAACAGATGGACCATTACGTCAAATGGCTTTTGTTGCTAAAGGACCAACAGTTACCAAGCCAAACCTTTTATTTTGACTGTTGATCAAAGAAACTGGTTACTAAACTGCTGAATGGGGGCACGTTGGGGAACTGGAATCCAAGGCAGGATCTTCAAAAGACTCCTCGCTCATAGTGTTCAGTGAAGTGAATCATGGATGTATTCTCTCCCAGATAACACACACGCACGCACACACGCACACCACACACGCACACACACACACACAAAAGCACAAGCCCAGCGTGGATGCTGCCACAGAGACCTGTGGAGAGGACTAGTTCATGCGTCCATGTGCTGGCTCCAACCCCCAGTGTGGCATATTGACCGACTGACAGTTCGCAGACGCTCTTGGACCCTCCCATATGTGCACTACCTCCAAAGCTCTGCCCTAGTCCAAACAGAGCCCAGTACTGACAAATGTAACAATATGGAGGACATAAAAAAGAAAGAATGGTTATTTTTAAAAGCTTATGTTTATAATATATGGTGTGTCTCTCTTTTTTGGAAATTGGAACAAGAAACAGCCAAGAAGTATGAAATATCTTTTATGAAAACAAGCAAGATCAAAACAATTTACACAATGTGCATACATACACACACATATATTCATAGTATATTCAGTATTCAGTAGTTCATTCATATCTGCATAATTGAACTCATGTTTGTTTTGCATCATGTGTGTGCATGTTGCAGACCTTACGTCTGAGAAAACAAACACACATATACCATTATTGACGAATCAATACCATAATAAACTCAAGGGCTTCAACTGATACAAATATCTGGATAAGAAGATGTCAACAATGCACACAGAGTGAAAAGATAAAAAGAAGGTTCAGAGAGAATATGGCTACTGGTAGTGTTGCTGTTGAAATTAAATGTCTGATTTGTAAGTATTTCACATTTATGAACATTGCACTAGTGTCTATGGCTTCAAATCCATGCAGTGCAGAAGAAATTATCACATGTAGGGGTTTCCACATGTAAACAGTAATAATAGGCCTAATTATTGAAATTGTCCTGTAAAATCCCTCCAGGTTTGCCATTGACTTGTGTAATTAAAAAGAGAATTATTGCATTCATCCATGTATTATAGTTTGCATTTGATAATTATGTAAATACTGTGATGAAACAGTAATAAAATGTTCTCACATTTTCTGTAAAAAACCCTCAAACTTCTGGCCTGTTTGCTGTGAATTATGTCGGCTACTTTCTTTGTTCTCTCTCCATATGCTTATGGTTGTGGCCCAGATATTTGCTCAGCTCTACCTTTTGGAGATGCTCAAGGGTCTTTTCTTTTAGTAGAACAAAGGCTTCCGTCATAGATCATAGCCTGAAAACAACAAACCCACATTGGTTGTCTGAATGCAGATGATTATGCCTGCCGCAGCACGGAAGCACTTAGGTCTTCACGCAGACAGAGATCACGGGAGTCCGGTGGGAGCGCAAAAATTGCCTTTATGTTCTGTATTAGGCGTTTGCCACCCCGCCCCCCAATCTCTGAGTGCTGACTCCCAGGAATTGACCCGTCTCAAATGGGAGCGCGGAGGGACTGGCGAGCCCGCAGTGTCCATTATCAAGTGATTTAACCTGCCTCAGCTCTGCGCGGGGCTTTTATGGCCCTTGCCAGGTGAACACCCCACCACACATACACATACACACACACACAGAAACACACACACACACACACACATTCCCCTGAACATTCTTCCCGTGTTGTTATCGACTGCAATGGGCTCACGTAGTTTAGTTCACCAAACAGTCCCGATAGATGCAAAGAGATAGGGAAAGCCCTTCCCTCGATGTCTGGAGGGAGGCATTTAGTAGAGCAGTCATTAATAAGCACTCCCGTTCCTGCGAATTGATACAGGAAGTCTCATGACCTCTCGGACCTCGTTCAAGGGAGTGGTTGACGTCATCTTCTAACTCTTCTCAACAGAGCTTCCAGACAAAGTTAGGCTACACCGCCATCTCCTGTATAGTCTGTGAAATTGCATGGTATGAACAGCATAAATGCCCCTTGGCCAATGTGAATGGAGGTTTGTGCTAATGCATATTTAATGGCAACTTAGAGTTACCTCATCTCTTTGTAAATTGCATTTTTTTTTAAACCTGGAAAGTCTAGGCCTAGGCCTATATCACACCTCTGAGAACAGCAAAATGAATAATGTACCTTTGTGACAGATATGTAAACATTATTAAATGTAGAACGCTCTCTACAAAAGGTATACTGTCAGTGCTACGTAGTCTCTCACTAGAATAAAACAACTAAACAGGGCACTGTTGGGAGCACAGTCTTAACAATTAAATCATGTACAAATTCAAGATTTCCTGCATCCTATTATTAGAATGTTTTCTTTCTTTCCTTTTTTCTTTGTTTTATGTTCTTTTCAACATTATTTTCAAAGTATTTTCAGCTTAAAATAGGTTACTTACCTCACAGTAAAGATGCTATAGGCCTACACTGAAAATGCAAGTTGAGAGCAGTCTCTGTGTGAAAAGTCTCCAAGTATACAAATCATAAATTGTTGTGGTCAACATGTAATACATTTTGATGCAGCTGTTGTGTGCAGATGGAAGGTTATAAATGCAGCAAATGAAGACACCTGAGTGTGTTTTCCTCTTGTAAGATTTATTCTTTGATAATCATAGCTCTGCACAGCACATTGCCAGAGATGCTGTTACACTGCCTTTGCCTGATCACTTCATCACATGCTACCTGTATACAGACAAATATTTAGTGTATTTTTCAATGTCAGTCAGATTGTACTGTCCGCTGATTATCATCCAGCACAAAAAGGACATCTCTCTGTGTTGTGTAAACAGTTAGGTCAGTAAATAAAATCTTTATTCTGAATTTGTAAAATCTGAATAAAAGCTTTTATGTACACAAATGGCAAATATACACTAAAACACTGACTGAGGTATGTCACCCAAAAAATAGGAATGTCATACTGTAATTATTGATGCTCACATACTGTCTTAGTGACAATTATGTGTTTAGGTCTGTAAAATATATATCTGCTCTATTTCTCCGTACAACAGATGGACATAGTGGAGAAGATACTATGTTTACATATACAGAGTTTGGTGAAGTAAGGTGGTTAAGACACACACACACACACACTTTGTCACAGACTTTTCAGTTTTCATGTACCAGTGGGACACTGCAAGATCACAAGATCACAGTCTAGTTTTTCAGACCAGGAGTCATTTACATGATTTTCATGATTCCATATTTCATAGCAATTCATATCCTCAACACAAAATCATGCAGTTTTGCGCTTGCAATCTGTTTTTAAAACAAATGTTTCAATGAGTCTAATCGCTCATATCTTTCTAAAAATATGAGTCACGTATATTTAGACAAGGCAGAAGACGTTAAGAAAGAGACAGACAGACAGTCAGACAGAAAAATTGGCAAACAACAGGACACAAGAACACACAACAACAATAATATCATGACACTCAATACATGTCATGAACATATAATTTGGACAACCAGTAAACTATCAGAATGAGGCCAACTGCAAAATGTACACAATATATAATTTACATAAATAAAATAATAAATACATATTTCATATAATTTAGAGGCTCAACCAAATTCACAATCAGACAACTCAAAGGATGCCTCTTCATTTGAAAACATGCAAATTCGAGAGTGAGATGAAGTCCAAGATATTTTCCACTGCAGTTCTGTTTTCCACCAGCAGGGGAAGCGTCTGAGTCACAGTTTTGGTATCTGTCCAACGGGAGGCGATAGTGTCCAGAGAGACATAAGTAAATTGAGCTGGACAGTTCCCCAAACAGTGCCCGAGGACAGACTGAATTGTCATTTGGGTTGAGTCAAACCAAGTGGTGGCCATTCCAGGCCATTCTGGACCAATCTGACTCAGTAGACACAGGGGGAGAAACACAGGGTTCTACAAGGACTACGTCTCCTTCAAAAACAGAACCAAAAGAATTGTGATCACTATAAATTTCCCCTGGGAGCCACTCAAGATGTAAGTTTATTTATCATGTATATGATGTATTGGCACTAAATAGCAAGCCCCATGCTCTCTCATTCTCTCTTCACACACACACACACACACACACACACACACACACACACACACACACACACAAAAGGTCTTCTCTGTGGGCACTTCTTTGCTCCTGTCAGCTCTATGGCCAGTTGCTTTCCATCTTTGTCCACTCCGCCTGCCTCTATATTACATTCTCAAAGAGCTGCATCGACCTCATCATGGTTTCATCCTGAAGTACATCAGAAGAAGCAATTCACTTGATATCCACAAGATGTCAGTGTTTACATGAGTAAATAAGGAATGGAGATGGGACTATGAACCACAACATAGTGTACAGTATATTCATTGCATAGTAACTCTTTGCACATGTATGAAGGATGAAGGTGCAGTACTCTCTCTCTCTCTCTCTCTCTCTCTCTCTCTTACACACACACACACACTCTCTCTCTCTCTCTCTAGGCTTCAGGGAAAACACCACCATAAAAAACCTCACCTCTTGACATGCCAGGACAAACTCATCTAAAGTTACAACCCCATCTTTGTTTTTGTCCATTTTCTGTTGATTCAAACACATACTGTTATGGAGGCAATCATAATATGCTATTAAACATTAAACATTGCTTGTAGAGCTTTCATACACGACATGCTCATAACTAACAGACTGCCCTGCACTGACCTGAAAGAAAGCATCCACGTGTTGTTTGGGAACATCACCTTTCAATGCAGGGTAAGTATACTTCCCCATCATATCATAAATTGCTCTCACAATCTCAGTCATCTCCTGTGAAACAGAAAATACAGTGCCAGTAAATGCACTGTACCGTGCATTACACTGTACAAACATGAAAAGAGAGAAAGGCGCACACACACACACACACACACACACACACACACACAGACACACACACACAGACACAGACACAGACACAGACACAGACACACACACACACACACACACACACACACACACACACACACACACACACACACACACACACAGGAAAAAGAGGAAAATGTACAAACACAACACCTCTCTGCTAATGTAACCGTCCTTATTGATGTCATATAATTGAAATGTCCATTCGAGTTTTTCACGTGTTGATCCACGCAGCAGGAGGGATAGTCCCATCACAAAATCCTAACAGATGAGAGATGAGGAGAAAACAGAGGGATTTACAGTGAATGCTCTATGGAAGAACAGAGCACAAGGTAAGAGTTAAGAAGTCAGTGCTCTTTTTGGTAATTTGCGATGTACCTCAAACTTGATGGAGCCATTCTTTGTTGAATCAAATGCATTGAAAAGGTAATGAGCATATGTGCTTGCATCTGTTACAAGAGAGAAGTCAGACATGAATGGAGTAAATCATTGATTAAACTAGACGTACAGGACAATTGTGTGAAGAAAAAAATAAAATTGTACAGTTTGTCCAAGTAATTGTCTATTAATGTAGCCCCACTTGTCACTGAAATGTGGCCCTCCAAGTTGTGTTACCATATCATACATTTGGTTTACAAGGTAAAACAGACAAAACAATAAATCTGCTTCTAGCATACAAGAACTGCCATGACCCAGTTTAAACTGTGAAGGCCATACTGAATAACATTTTCGTGCATTGGATGCAACCATGGTGTGTTATGAATGCATATATTCAATGTAATTTAATTTTATCACATTCACATCCGAACAATGTTGATGAATGTTATTTTCATATAAACACTGATAAAATCATGGGGAAGTTATGAACTGCAGAAGTGTTTAATTCAGGCGGAGGCAACTCCCCTCCTCTGCGTGTCGGGGAGTTCTTTGCCCCTCGCCCTTGTCCAATAATTCTGTATAACAGGACACCTTGGCGGCCGTTATCCCTTACTTATTATAAGCTTTACATTCTAATGTAATAGGGAGATTTTATAATTCGGGGTAGCCTACATTTTGTGTCTCCAAGATAAAGATTTAGTTATTTAAAAAAAAAACATCTTTATGGAATCAATTTTGAACAATTATGTTAATTAAAACAACCTTTCACCAATAACAATGCTTTATATATAGAAGAAGAGAAGTTTGCTATTTACAATAGCAGAGTAACATATAAATACATTGCAATTCTAGAGGGAGCTCTAAACTCGCTAAAAATATCTAAACCTGCATAGTATACATTTAAGCTTCTTCTTTCATTAATTTGAACAACATGTTGAGGATACACATTTAAAAAAATATATATATTAAAATCCATTAAATTCTGTTTTTTTATACATATCATGCGGTAGCTAGTTTGAGGTTAGGATGTGGAGCAAAGCCACAAAATAATCAGAAATGTCAACTCTGTTATCGTCAATTCAGTTAATTCTGTCATATGTGAGTCATATGTGTTCAATAGCATTTAAGCACGTTGAATCAGAGTGTCAACTCTGTTTGTTTAAGATTTTGCTCATTTAATGATGATTAAATATGTATCTAGAATAAAACAACTAAACAGGGCACCTCTTGATGATTATGATGATTAAATATGTATTCTTGTTTTAAATGTAAATCAGAAGATGTGTTACAACTAATATATGTACCAGAGTATTTCTTTATATATATATATAGCTTTATGTTAAAGCTATCTTTTTTCAGAAAATATGCACCAATCAATCTTATCCAATTTAAAGTTGCTTCAGTGAGTGTAGAGACAAAGATTCTCTTAGGGAAGTCATCATTTTAAAATGTATCACATTTGCTAAATATATATATTTTACCGAGTTTGTCTCTAACAGAGTTGACAGATTTTTCTGTTAATACATAATTAAAATAAATACTTGAAGTCTTACAGGTTTAAGATCAGTAAATACTTAATAGTCATGTTAACTTTGAAGAGCGTTCTATGACTATAAAAAAGTGATAAAAAACATTTTCTCTCTACACTCAAAATGTCCCCTGCATTATAGAATGACCCAATAACATTTGTGTTAACATAATTTTGTGTTATGAGAAACATTGATGCTGGCTTAGAGGCATAAAATAAACACCACAAGGAGAAGTGAATGCCTTATAAAACTTTGTGAACTTGTTTACAATGACACTTCAGTGTTACCCTCAGGCAAGTCGAGAATAGACGGAATAGATATGTGTACCTCCATGCGGAAAGAACTGTGCATAGATGTGTTTAAACGTCTCCTCATTCACAACTCCACTGGGACACTCCTGATGGGGAAAAGAGTCAAAGATCATTAATCTCTCAACCCTCTCCACTCTACCAGGGAGAACATCTGTCTGCCGTTTGCCTGTGGAATTCAATTAACAGCAACCAAGCATATGGGTCTCTGAGCACTAATTAGATATACAAGGAAGTGGGCTTCAATACACCTGACAACTCCATAGTTAATAGTTAACGTGGGTTAGTAATGGGTGTATAATCTGTCAATGCAAAACTATGCATTACATAATAATTCATTTTGTTGTTCTGTTTGTTATTTCCAAAAGCTGTTTCAAGGCATTGGCTTTAACTAGACCCTCTTACCCAACACGAGTCACCTGAAATACTACTGCACTCTTGGCTATAATGAACCATCTACTTTATTTGCATCAGAACCCTGTGTGTTTGTGCGTAGAGAGTGCAGCTTTCGCTGGCACTCGTGTTTGTGGCATTTGTGTGCTTTTGACGTGAAGTGTGTAATGCAGCACGTAATTGTTCTCATTATGGAATATGACAGGCAGGGTAGATCTCTGCTGCAGTGGCCAGCACATCCAGATTAGCAGCATGGGAGGTGAATTGGCAAGACTAAATGGGTATCTGCTTTTCACAGACAAAGATGAGCTGAGCCAAATATAGAACACGAGGGACTTGCTTCAAAGTGGCTTTGAATGTGGGGATTGTGCTGTGCCAGTAAGGGGGGGGGGGGGGGGGTGAAATCGAGGTAGGGAGTTTACTTGTGAAACCAAATGGAAAGCAGAGTAGTGGCGAGCCAGCCAGGAGTGGGCATCTAGACGAGTTAGCAAACAGATGGACTTGCAAAAGCAGGTCTGTGCATGGGCAGTGCTCACGTTTTTGAAGCCCCTGTAGAGGACCTGCAGCTCTCGCTTGGTGAAGTTGGTCTGGGCCTCCAGTTGCTCCAGCCCCTCCGGCCGATGGCACACCATAGTCATCTCCAGCTCATCGTCAAGCTTATCTGTGGACACAAGCCATCTAGGTCAGCCCTTAGGTCACAAATCTACCTTTTCCCCATGCACAGATATCATATGGAGGTAGTTGTACATGTGAATTTGTTTCTCATAATCTAAAAGCAACTCTCAGGGTGGTAACCTCTATCTACTGCTGAGAAATGCAATTTAATTCCAGCAGCAGGAGATATATTATAGAAATACATAATATGAACAAGATGAAAAATACTGTACAGCATGAAATTTGAATGAAACACAAAATTTAATCTGATGCATATGTTGTCTCCAGACACATTTAATAACTATGCATTAAATTATTATTATAAGTCATATCTATAATGTATATTTTATTATATAATTACATTTATGTATAAAATAATTTATGATTTAATAGTTATAGCAGTCTACAGTTTCCCAGCTCTGAAATAACAAACTGATGGCTAGATGGCCTTAAGATGCAATTGGTGTTGCACGGATTAACTGAAAACAAGTGCATATCCATTGACATTAAAAATGACTTAAAAGTAGACACCTCTTGCCACAGATCCCTGTGACATTTACTCACAGACGCTCACCAGTCTGGCAGCTACTCGGCCATAGAAAGATCCTTTGAACATTTAATCAGAACAGCTGCCCGACAGGACAGCAGTTACACGGTCATGTAAACTGCAATTATGCAAGAGAATATTCAAACGAAGTGATCTATGGGGAAATTTAATAAGAGAAGACAGGGGAGGGCAGTCAGACAGGAAATATGATGACTGTGACCTTTAAACCTCACCAAACTGCCAAACAGGGCTCTGGTTTATATGTGATTTGAGAGTCTAGACCTTAATAAAACATTGAAAAAATGATTCCTTCTCAGAGGGTAATAGTGTGAAAGAGGAAATTGGAAATTTAAAAAGACAAATGCTTAAATCAAAATAACATTATGGAGCCCCTAAAAGTTAAAATAGAGATAGAGATTAGATATTAACCAAACAAAGCAAGATTGTGCAGAAAATACTGCTATTACTTCTTAGCAAGGTGTATTGGTTGAGAATGAACACATTAAAAGTTCCAGCAGGCACTGTTCAGCAATAAAAAGGATCAGATAAGGATATACTGTAGTAGCCTATGGCTTGAGGACAACTACTGAAGAAACTGAAGCAAGTTGTGATATTGTTAAGCTACACTCTTTAAGAACTTGATGTCTTTGCCATCATGAATATAGCATAAATAATATGGTAGTCTAAAGTACTCCATTGTGAGAGAAAATGTAGCAATATGAGAAAATATGAGCACAAACTATAGACTTCGAGAGCACAATTTCAGTCATGTCAAGCCCACATTAAACTTTTCTACTTTATCATTTTGAGGGCACATTAAAGGAAAACGTGCATCCAAATTTTAATACCTAGAAAAATTCAAAAATTCAAAACTCATGGGGTCCACATTTTCTGTGAAGTTGATGTAAATACAAATGTACACACATACACACACACACACACATACACACACTCACACACACAGTGATCTGTCAGCTGTCAGCCCTGCAGAAAAGTTGGGGCATAAGTGGGACAGATACTCGGGCATGAAGGATGATGAGAAAACGTGTAGAAGTGCAGCTCATCCTTCACCACAGACAGACAGACAGACAGACAGACAGACCCCGTGCCACGGAGCTGATCTGAGTTCAGCTCTCTCCCATCAGTAGAAGCCATGCAGACCATGCCTCAGCCTATTTCAGTAACACACCACACCACGTCACACCTGATGGGCCGGGGACAAGTCTTTTGTCAGGCCCATAACTTTGAGCCATGTCGGACGTTCTCGCCCGGATCGCTGGTCATCATCTGTCTGGGCTCCAGCCAACGTGCCTTAGCTGGTGATTTATGGAGTCTGTCAAAACACCTGTTTCAGCACCGCCCTGCTCCCTCCCTTGGATCCCTGCCCATTCTCTTGCCACCCAGCTCATTCTCTTGCCACCTCAGGAACAGACGGACCATACGTTACTTTCTTTTGCCATTTCCTGCGAGTCTTATTAGGCGTCGGGAAAGTTGTGGATGAGATATAATAGAATACCATAAGATAAAATAGAATACTATGGCTCTGGAATAAAATACAGCCACAATAGAATAGTATAGATTTTGAATAAGGTTTTTAAACTGAACAGCATGATGAAACAACAATGCAATGCAGTGTGTGGGAAAGGGACTGAAGTGCTCTGTTCTATAATGCAGCGATTTGAAACCAATGGCTGATACATAGTAGCTGTTTGGAAGTCTTGGAAGCGAGGGCATAAATTCAGGTTCAGAGGTTGATCTGTATAAAGTGGCTCATTTTTAAACTGAACAGCATGATGAAGCAACAATGCAATGCAGTGTGTGGGAAAGGGACTGAAGTGCTCTGTTCTATAATGCAGCGATTTGAAACCAATGGCTGATACATAGTAGCTGTTTGGAAGTCTTGGAAGCGAGGGCATAAATTCAGGTTCAGAGGTTGATCTGTATAAAGTGGCTCATTTGGTTTGCTGCTTGGTGCTGTGGGCTAGGCAGTGATTCTGTCTCTTCCTGTTGGCAGCTTCTGCTCTGGGAGAGCAGGGCTCATTGCTGATAATGCCCATCATGCAAATACACCCAGTGTCCTCTGGCTGCCCACTAATCTGGAGGAAGATTTGAAACATCTGAGCAGTTACCCATGAGAGGGCCTCTGCCATTTGCCCTTTAAGCACACAATCTCAGAGCCTTTACATTACATATAAGGACCTTGTTACTATTATTACTCCCTTCAAAATCTTATTTAGACATTTGCTTTTCCAAAAATTCTTCCATGATATTTGCCTAGAGACGGATGAAACAGGGAGAATTGTTTAATTTTCATGACAACAGGGAACATTTTTGTTTTTGACTGAGGAACATCTGTTCAACATAGCGTCCATGAAACATGGGAAACGTTGCATTTTCACTTCACACTTATTAACACATTGAGGAGGAAAACTGACAGATGTGAAATGAGAGAAGAAGGAGGAGATATAAAGGAAGGGTGTGATGGATCCAGTAGAGACTCTTCTGACGGAGAGAAACAAAAGACATAAAAGAGGAGACAAATAGACGCATAAACAGATTTAAAACTCAGGCAGAAAAAACAAACAAGCATGTCGAGAACAATGAACAGAGTGGCACTGGGTGGCATGCTTACACAGGAACGTTGAAAACCAGAGGAGAGGACTTACAAAATATGGGGAAGGCCTGGAGGCGCGTGTGTGTGTGTGTGTGGGGGGGGGGGTTGCAGAGATGAATGGAGGGACGCATTTAAGGCTGAACCCTCCTGCTCTGAGTCTCCATCATGAACGAGCTATGAGGCCCGAATACAAACACATGTGGGGACTGTGCCAGAAATATTCTCACTTGTTAATGATAGTTTGAATAGCAAGGTTAATCTTGATAATTACACATTTTATACACAATACATATTGTATTGTAAGTGCACGCACACACACACACAAAGAGAGAGACAGAGAGAGAGAGAGAGAGAGAGAATAGTAAATAAGTGTTACAGGTTTGGTGCCCCCCCCCCCCCCCCCCCCCCCCCCCCCAGGTTGTTTGTTTGTTTGTTTGTTTGTTACTCACTACGTGCGTAATGGAAATGGATTGCTCATTAGTTGTTTACTATCTGACAGAAAGAAAAACTCAACTCTTGCACTTAGTCTAAAATGTGAAACTGCATGAGTAACTAAATCAATGAGGAAGGGCAGAATTTTAAGCTCCCTATGCCGCCCTAACAGACTTTTAGATGATTCATCCTGACTAAATATAAACCTTGCACCAATTGCAAACAAACAACCTGTCCTATTGGTGCATATGATGATGTTTATATGGAATAAGTGTAATCTATATGTGAAATATGTTCTGTTAGGTCAACATGAAGGTAGTACAGAGTATATACAGAGATGTGGCCTATAAACCATTTTATGGATACAGGAGTGAGGAGAAAATATCCTGGGTTTCAACAAAACCACATGAATCAATCAATACCCTGTACAATACATATTCTCTGCAAAACATCAAAAATGTCTGAAATGTATTAAGGCTAATGTTGAAATAATATGTGTCACAATATAAATTTATTTGAGACACAAGTTGCACTAATTCTTAATGAATTCATCACCTCAGCACATTGTACCTGCTACGACAACAAATTTGCACTGTATTATGTCAGAGCAGAAATATAATTGATGTCATTATTGCTATCATTTCTAATTACTTTGTACCCTTTGCCTTTCATGAAGAGTAAAGGCTCTTTACAAACCGACATTTGAATTCTCACATCGGTGGCTTGCTGAATCACATTAGTATTTGCTTTTGTGGTGAATTGTTACCCTTCATTCCATTAAAAACTGGTTTAACACCTGCACATAATTGGGCACTAAACAGCAGGCACCAGTGATATGATTGTTGATTTTGCATTGGTCGACCGTGAGCATCCCATCTGTCTAGACTGGGCCCTCACCGACTCCCATCCAGGCTGCTAGCTCTCACAGCAGACCCACAGGAGGACAACAGCAGGATGGCGCTGACCTCACGGTCCCCACTGAATATTCACCGCCACCTGTTAGCGCGTCAGGAGTACATATCACCGCTTTCGGCCCCCACAGATCATTAAGCTCTCTCTGTTTCTCTCTCCCAGTCTCAAAAGGCTGAACTTGTGTGTTCGTCATCACCAATTTATTCATATCAGAAGAGCACCATGGTTGAGCAAGATTAGGAAGTTATGGGGTTTTTGTTAGATTGTTTTTATTTATTTATTTATTTTTTGGCTCCACGATTCTCACATAAGTCGACACAGAAAACGTAGAGAAGAATCTGGCTTGCTGTCTGTTCAGCTTTCATTTGGATGTATTTATTCCGTCACATAAGTTTGCCTTTCTTGTATGCATTGCATACCTGAGCAAATCACATGACAGCTTATTCATCAGTAGGAAGAGCTCTTTCTAAGCAGGCTCTCTAAGTCGGGCGATATCACTTTTAAATGACATGCCTACCCTATTTTAATAAGCTCCCTTCACCAAGAGGCTTGATTCAGGGTCCAAATTATACACGCTCTTCTGTGCGCCAAAGCTGTTATATAATTATCCCTACTTATTATTTAGATGGCTGTTTCATCTCAGGTCTGAAGACATCAAATCTCACACATTATGGTTTTTGGATCTCATATAAACATATAGTCAGTGCTTTGGGGGCAAAAGAGTGGGAGAAAAAAGATAAACCCACAGAAGATCTCACTGTGTTTAAATATGAATGTGTACGACCTGAGGTTGTTTTTAAGGAGAGTACAGTTGCTAAGGATACGGACATGATTGTGGACCACAGTTAGCAACACTAACTTCTTATGTAACAGTGATATAATGCACTTTTGCTACACCACCACACAAAACCTCTAACATACTCTACATACTTTACTACTACAGACCCTTTCAAGAGAGTTCCATTATCAGCATCATAGTTGGCCCCACAAGACTTCCGTTTTAACATTCCATTTGTTATCTTAATGCAGAGGAAGTAGATTGGGGCCCAAATAGAACGTTCAAGCATTGTTTTTGTTTTTATTGTTGAAAGGGTCTATACACTACCTTTCATCTACAATTTAGGCATTTTCCAAGTAAACCTGTAAAGTTGCCTGATGAAATAGGCTGCAGTTTTGAGCATGTACTGGTTATTTTGCTTGTCTGTATTGGACACTTCATGAAGGTACAACTAGATGACTCTCAAACTCTTTACAGCGGTCTTCAAAGTATCTTCAGAAGTATCTGAGGTATCTTCCGTTTTCACACAATTGCACATTTTGTCTTATTACCTCAATATGTTCAGGAAAAACGAAGCAAAGCCATGGGATTTCTGCATTGTTTGTGATTGACATTAAATCACCATATTTTTGGGGCTTATTGCCTGAGAGACAGGAAATGATGTGATATAGAGAGATGAGGGTGGGATCCCCGTGTGGTCGGGATACTTCCGCTTGCACCACAGCTACCCCAAGATCACTACAATTTAAAACCGTTTTTAATCAGTTGGCATCAACAATCGAACAATCGCAAGAACCTGGATCACAATTTTTAGAAATTTCTGCAGTAAATAATGTAATTTTCAATCACAATCACAACAAAATGCTACATTTTTAGAGGGACTGTTTTCAGATGCAAGCAGTTATTTTGTAAAGGTATATGTCCATGTGGAGGGGCAAATGCTCTCCTGCAGAGAGGAGGGAGAGAAGACCTCAGACGGATTGGACGACCTTTGCCACTGCAGCACATACCGTATGTCTGCTAATCCCTCACCTGGATTCTCTCTGCCTTTCAGGACTAATCACTAGAATTATAATGGGCAAATAGCAGACATTCTTCACACATTGTCCAGACACAAATCCATCTGAATTATTGGTGTGAGTCAGACGTGTGTGTGAGTTTCTGACTGTGACCCAAAAGCTTGTGTGTGTGTGTGTGTGTGTGCAGGTTTGTGTGTTTCTGCAGGAAAGATGTAGCTGTTGCTCTTCACTCGGTCCCATCAGCATCAGTCACTATTGTTCCCGCTTCCATTTTTTGCTCTCACAAACCTGTCTCCATGACAACCGGGCTCTCAAGCATGTGGACAGGAAGAGGGATGCTATGTGAGGTGGGTGCTAATACTACTGCTGAAATATAACCGTACATGCGGCACACACGCACACAAACATACTCCAACCTCATTTAGGTCTGTATGTGGGGGTGCGCTATCATATTTACAAACAGATGTACAGTGTGTCTGTGTGCATACAACACCACAAGATGTACAATACTCAAGACATGAATATCTGAATACACAAAGGCTCCCACTGCACTTAGAAGAACACACATAGAGATCACACAGAGATCTTGAACATGCACAGTAGGGGCTACAACTGATGGTGAACTACAGAGCTGAACTACAGAGCTTATCCGGTGGAAGAAAGTTAATCAGTGGAGCATAAATATGGTTATGGCCACAATTCCCTAAAAGCCTCCACTCTTCCCTCTCTCTACTCAGTCTCTTTATCTCCTCTAATTTCCCTCTCTCTCTCTCTCTCTCTCTCTGCCCCCCATTGTTTCTCCCCTCACACTCCAGTTTCCTGTCTTTGCTCAAGCACAACTGTGTGAAAATCATCTTTGCTGTGTAGTTAGCAGGTGTTCCTCAATTCCACAATCAGCATGTGCTTTGTTTTGTATTTGTGTGTGTGTGTGTGTGTGTGTGTGTGTGTGTGTGTGTGTATATGATGGAATATTCACAGGTAAAAAAACAAAATAGCTTACATATTCTTAAGACATCAGACACAAAGTACAATTTCTATTCAGCAGCATTTGAGATTATTTGTTTCAACAAGTCTCTCCCTCCCTCTTTCAATTCAATTCAAGGTTGCTTTATTAGCATGACTGTAAGTAAGTACAGTGTTGCCAAAGCACAATTAAAACAGCATAACAATTAGAACATTGACAGCATTACAGGAAACTCTCTCTCTCTCTCTGTCTCTCTCTGAGTGTGTGTTATGGTCGTACCGCTGGATGTCTGAGTGTGTGTTGTGGTTTTATCTCTGGATGTGTGTTATCTCTTCCCCTCTTAGTGTGTGTTATGGTCGTACCTCTGGATGGTCGCCTCTGCTTGGTCTGCATGGTTAGGGTGCCCACTACAGCGCCCATGTTGTCTCCGTGGCAACTTGAGTATCCAAACAGCCGCTCGGTTCCCTCCTCTTCCCTTCTTACTCTCTCTCTGTCTCTCTTTCTCTCTCACTCTGTCTCTCTTTCTCTCTGAGACACTCTCTCTCTTTCTTATCTCTCTGTTATCGTGTCCTTTGCTGTTCCTCAGAGATTCATGTCCTCTCCTCTGTTTTCTGTCACATACAGATGCTCTCCCGGTCTCTGGTTCTCAGGCTGAGGAGAAAATAGCGTGCAATTTCGCTCCTCACACGCGTGCCAGCTGTCCCTTATTTCACTCTGCCCCTCCCACTTCTCTCTCTCTCTCTCTCTCTCTCTCTCTTCTGGATTCTACTTCTCTTTCTGACTCAGTTTCTTTCCTTGTCTTTGTATCCCTCTCTCCATCTCATAAATCTCCATTTCTATCATTCTGCCTCACTCTTATTTTCCTTCAACCCATCTTTCCAACTCACTCTCTTTGTTGTCTTTTTTTTCTTGTTCTTTGCTGTTGTTATGGGGTGTATATGGGGTATATATTGCTGTACAAACAACACTGAATCAGTGCAGAGCAGTTGTTGAGGCAGAACTGTTTTTAAAAGACATCTGAGTAAAATCTTTCCCTTAATTGTCCCATTCATACACCCACTATGCAATTTAGATGATGAGATGCAATTTAGATGATATAACATGAATGTTAGTACTGTATCACGTTTTTCGTCCCTCTTTTCTGTCCACACGAGGGTATGTATTTCCTGTTCACACGAGGGTGTGTATTTCCTGTTCAGTGGACACAACGTTGAAACTGTAACCACTGACTCAGAAAACAGGCATTACTGTAATGACCACATTGTGGCTGATTGCAGCAGTTCAGATAATGATAACAAAAAATACAATATACTTACTCTCTCTCTCTCACACAGACACAGACATACACACAGGGTGCGATTTGTAGGGGGGATGGTGAGGATTTCCCCCCCTCTGGTTTTCCTATCCCTACCTCTGCTAAATTATTTTCATCCCCGGTGGGGACAACATTTATCCCCCTCTGCCCCTCATATTGATTAATGCTACTTCATATAAGTAAAGCGCTGCAACGTGAGAACAGTCTAGTAGGCTAGCCTACATAATAATCTGACATCAGAAACGCACCGTCACCGTCAGCACTCATGCTGCTGACACAGTGGCTGCGTGATAACTTGATTTGGCCTTGATCGTGCAGGACATTTCAGAATGTCGAGTGTGTAATCCATCATAAATGGCTAGTAGTAATGGATAAGTTAGCTGGACAAATGAAAGAAAACGAGAAGGATTCAGTGAAGCATATCGTCATATTTTAGAACCTTCAAAATTAGAAAACTGATGCAACTGAGATGGAGGACCAACTGCACGTAGAGTAGAACGTAGGCCTATTGTCCGAAGGAACTTACATTAAATGAGGAGATATTTGCTGAATGTCACAAAAAGTGTTACAGAAATTGCTTGGCATCGCTTATTCAATGGCTCTCTACCGAAACACCTGTAGTTTGCGGAGGACGAACGAGAAAGCATTCGTTTGATAAATCAGTCAGTAGGCTAGGCCTAGTAGACAAATAACTTTCAGAAATAATCTGTACTGCAAAAACGAATGTTGGTGGGTATTTAAACTATCTAGCGGGTGTTTTAACAGCTGCAAGAAATAGAAGCTTCATGGTCTTTATGTTCTGGTTCGTAAATTATTTTCATAAAACTTCAAGTCGCCCTATAACTTTACTCTCCAAACTCTTCATTGCACTGTCAGTACTATCATACTGTCAATTAACTGACAGTATGATAGTAGGCTATTTATTTTCTGTAGGCTACAATAAACACATTTATTTTTTCAACTTTTGCAATATTACGCACTTGGCTACTGAACGCAAATCAGCAGGAGAGAGAATGCACATAGCCTACGCAGCGTGTAGCGCAATGTACTATTTGGTAACCAACTAACACTGTTAGCCAATTCACTAACTTAAGACTTCAGTGCCATCATATACAACGTTTTTTACACAACAAATACAGAAAGGATGGAGGCAGCAAAAGTAGAGGAGTCATTTCAGATGGGGCAAGAACAAGGTGAATTTGTATGCTTGTCAAAACGTAGTCCTACCCTGCATTAGAGAAGCTGATCATCATACCAAGCACACTTGGTGGCAAAAATAACACTCGGTGGCAAAATGAATATAGGCTATTATTAGCCATGACATTACTAGGCTATGAATCGTTCGTTCATTTTTTTTTTGGGGGGGGGGGGGGGTTACAAACTTATTCAAAATCATCCCCTCCTCTGGTTTTTACACAAATCGCACCCAGCATACACAGGAAGAGAGAGTGAAAGAGAGAAAGTGTTACATAGTATTTGTGTATTTTAAAATGTGTTTATTCTCACTAAAGCAAAACAATGCAAGAATCGGTATTTACCCCTTGGCTTCAATTTTAATCGTACTAAGTACCCCATGGCATAGTGTTTCATTTGGAAACAGATGCCAAAAGGCCAAGGGTACCCAATATATCGAAAAGTGACAAAAAGGGTCACCTTTCCTGCACATTACACCAAAGCTGCATACTGCAATACCAGGCGTTCCTGCTTTGGCAATGACAGAGGCACCATTCTCTCTATTAGAAGTCAGTATATTATCAAAATCAGTTTGAAGTCATTATTTTGAAGATGACATTAAATGGAAAAACATTTTGACCTGGGCTTTGTTGCGTAAGGAGCGTTCAGTGCTTGGCTAAAAAACGTGTGATGTCATAGCAGGCTGTGACACAAACCATCCCTCTGATCACCGCCCCTGGATCCTATTGTGAACAGTCTTTGGGTGCTAGGCAGCTAGTCAGCTAGTAAGTCCCTCCACTCGGCTTTGGGTGCTAGGCAGCTAGTCAGCTAGTAAGTCCCTCCACTCGGCGGCCATATAGCAACGCTATACAACACATGATTGGGAAGATGTCTTCACAACACAACATATGATTGGCTCAATGTATTCACATCACACCACATGATTGGCTCAATGTATTCACATGTCGACGTTTTGCCGAGGAAGGGGTGGGATATGTGTAGACAACGGCCATATTGGCGTTACAAACTAACCCCATGCATTTCTATAGAGGTTTTTTTGAGTGCTGTGTCTCCTCATTAGAAAGTCTCTGGCGTAAAGCTCACTTAATTATACATATGGGTGCCAGATAACCATGAGGGGGTGCAAGATATCTGCTAAAATGGGCCATTTTATTTCCCAGCCTAATAATAGTTCATGGGCTTGTAAAATAGCATCTGAGCATTTTTGACAGGCCAAAGTTGCCTACCTTATATGTTAACATTAAAGAACAAGGTAAAATACACTGTTCCTCCATTCTATTGTTATTATTTAGAAACTACAACTGTTGCTTTAATTCACTGTTGACCTAAAAGACGTTAAGGTGATGACCAAATGCCTACCCTTCTCAGTTTCCAGTATGCCAGTATGGATCATGATGTGCAGAAAAACAAATTGAAAAGTCATATTAACACAGGTGTTAAGGTGAGTGTGTAGTCTAATCCTTTCTCTTCAACCAGATCCAATCCCAGATTTACATTTTGATGAATTATCTTATGACTTCACAACTGCACCAATGTGGAACAAAAAATCTTGTTTCACAGTTCTAGTACTGTGTGTTTCAATTGGAAATTAATATCAATTAGCTGATTCTGCAGAGAGCTCTCCTCTGCCCAATTCTCTCCTGATATACAAACACGGCCATGTTTTTGGTTCCCTGAGATCTGCTCACTAGTTCAGTGGTTTGACAGAACCCAGCTAACATTGCTAATTAGGGAAGTTCACAGAATGGGAACATCACAGGGGGTGGGGTGGCATGAGTATAGAAAGCAGGAAGAAATCGAGGACAGAAAAAGCCAAAGTCGAAACATCTCTGTGTAGCCTAATTATGTGTAGCCCCCCCCACCCCCCCACCCCAGCACCCCACTCTGAGGGGCTCCTGTCCTCTGAGGCTGAGTCCAGTTGCATCTTACAAGACTGAAACAACAGGTCTATGCACATCAGAATCCACATACGTAGGAGGAACCTTTCACATCTTTCACTATCTCAGGGAGAGAGAGAGAGAAAGAGCGAGAGACAGAAGAGAGAGAGAGAGAGAGAGAGAGAGAGAGAGAGAGAGAGAGAGAGAGAGTATCTGGTTCAAAATGAAAACACAGAACAGCATCCCCTGTCTGTCTGTCAAAGGCATCAAATGGCAGTGCTCCTCAAACAGTACACATCCGAACGCAACCCCACTGATGGTTCTGACCATTTCTCATGGAAATCAAAGCTGGCCAGATGCTCTGAGCAGCAGACCTGAATTGGAGTCTGACTCACAAGCTGGGGGGAACTCTGGGGTATTTAAGCAAAGGCTTCAAACATATATGTGGCTTTTTTGTCTTTCTGCCCAGACCCCCTAATCCGTTTAGCATGGTGCGTGTGTGTGTGTGTGTGTCCACGTGTGTGCTTATTTTTTAAGTGTGTGAGTTGTCTGTGTGTCCGCGTGTGTGTACATAGTGTCTCTGAAAAAAGAGAAAGGAAAGGAGACAGCTACGCAGCAAGAAAGGGACAGAGAGAGAGGGGAGGAGAGTGCGTGTGTGCATGCACGTGCATGGACGTGTGTTTCTGTGTGTGTGTGTGTGTGTGTGTGTGTGTGCGTGTGTGTGTGTGTGTGTGTGATTTGAAATAAGGCTACATCTGTACCAACATCAGTATAGGCCCACATACAGAATCTTTCTCAGCCCACGTGTAGTTCCAGTTTGTTTGTGACTGTGCAAAAGGTGGGTTGAGATTGTGTGTGCACAGATAAGGTATTTGCGTTACACAGATGGCGATTAGCATTCAACACAAATATTCAACACGTGTGTGTACATCTGTATACAAACATTTCGTACTTCTATTGCACAAGCTAGTTCTTTTTCATATTCAGTATATGACTAGAGAGTTTGCAGAGCGTTGAGGAGATAACTGCAGACTTACATTACAGTTTATGATAGAATTCTGAGTCAAAAAAGAAACTTAGCATAGAGTAGAGATTAATTAAACATAAAGGCATGAATAATTATGGATGTGCACCCATCCGCCTCCTTTTACTCGTTTCTCTTCCTCTATCTGCCTCTCTTATCTCTCCTTCACAGACTCCTGTTTCCATTTTTTCATGTAATTTCCATCGCCCCCCCCCCCTCCTTTTCTGTTCTCTCTCGTCATTAAATCCAGCTTCCGGCTAGTTCTACGCATGAGAAGATAATAGTTTTGGAAAGAGTATGGAATGCAGTACTTTTCAAACCCAAAGTGCTTTACATTGAGTAAGCCTCGGCTGTCACACACAGCAAATTAGCAAAAGCTTAGAGGCAGACAAACATGTGAACACATAACACACTCACATACACGCACACACACAAAACACACACACACACACACACCTTTATCACAGACTTTTCAGTTATCATGTACCAGTGGGACACTGCATGATGAGAATATCACAGTCTAGTTTTTCAGACCCAGAGTAGCAAAAAGTAAACACGATGCTGCAATGTTCTTCAAAGTACATACTTCAGTTCATGATGAATTGAATATGAACATGTTGCCAGAAAGGTTCAATCCATTTGCACATCTAAACCTGGGCACTTGATACCTCTTAACAGAACCATTCAACTTGAAAACCGCCAACACAGACAACACAGACAAAACTAAAGCTACAGAAGATACTTTGAAGACACAAAGGAGGTTACCCTGAACAATGATGGTGCGATGCATGGATGACAGCAATAGACAGACAGCAAAACATAAGTAAGACACCTGACATGCAACAACCATAACTACACACTCCTAAATAAGCACAAAATGGCTTACAAAGATACACACACCAATACCCTACTTCCACACAGAAACATGCCACACATTATCATATTAAGCTCATTCATTGCTCTCCCTACCTTTCCTGTAGTTGACCTGTTTAGTGTGCATCGAAAAAGTGCCCAAGACTACTCCCATCTTGGAGTCTGTGGTTTTCTTCTGTCTTCTTCTGCTCGTGTTCAGTGAAGTCTCCTCTCTCAAGAGAGAGGCTAGTACTCGTGTATTTCTGAAGTACGCAAGTCTGAGCTACACAGGGAGAAGAAGCGAGTGAGTGAGGGTGTGAGGGAGGGAGTGAGTGAGGGAATGAGTGAGTGAGTGAGTGAGTGCTGACTCGGTCGAACACTTGTTCTCACCCACACCTGTGCTGCTCCACACTTCGAGCCAATCTCCCTTTGTTGCAAAGAAATATATATTAAATAAATAATCTCAGATCTCCACCTGCCCTCTATCTTTTGCTTTGTTGTTTTTTGCTTTATCTCTCTCTCTCTCTCTCTCTCTCTTTCTGTATTCTTGTCTGTACAGTCCGTTCTTCCCACCAACTCTTCTCCACAGTTTAGCTGCTTACCTTTTTTGTACCTCTACTCGTCTCTCTCCCTCTTTCCCTCTTTCTCTCTCTCTCTCTCCCATTCTCCCTCTCCCTCTTTCTCTCTCTCTCCCATTCTCCCTCTCTCTCTCTCCCTCTTTCTCTCTCTCTCCCATTCTCCCTCTCTCTCTCTCCCTGAGTGTTATGGATTTTGAGTTCCACGATACAGAGGGGCTCACAGCAATGGTGATAAAAGGGTGATGAAAAAGGGGGGGGGGCATTGTAAGAGGTTCTGACTTCAACTAAACACACCACTGTGCTGTAAATAAAAAAACAAAAAAACGCTGTTGCCTTTGCCTTGATCACATGAGACCATATGATGGATTCAGTTGAAAAATTGAACAGCGTTTGAATGCTGCCTTTCGGCTGCTCTATCCCACTCTCCCACTCCTCACATCTCTCGTCTTTGTATGATATTTCATTGATCCTGCAAATATAAATGAAAATCAGTACCCTGTAATTCAAAGTGGACTATATTACAGCGTGCCCACATGGGATTTTTACCCACAAGTCTTACTCCTTTGAGCAGCTCAATGGATTATATTAAATAAAGAATCTCACTGGAGTTCAATTTCTGTGATGCTATGAAACTCTTGTATATTCACTCACAGAAAGACAAGCCATACCATCTAATAATAAATAATTCTGTTAGTTTACACCCACATCCAGTGCTGCCACTACAAAATGAATAATTCTCCTCGGCTGCAATGAGACATGGAGTCCTATATCTATCTGAAGCAGTGGAAGAGTCATGGCCAGTCAGAGACCGGTGTGGATGTTCAATTAAGTCCACCACAATGCACTCAATTAGTCTGTAGCATCCTCTCCTGCGAACCTAAGGACCTTCACAAACACAATTGATTAACTGATCAGTTCTGAACTGAACATAACATAGAATAGAATAGAATAAGGGAGGGGGTTACCATACAAAAGTGTGAGAAGAAGTAGAGAGTAGAAGAAGAAGTAGAGAGTAGAAGAAGAAGTAGAGAGGCAGAGAGGGTGGAGGAGGAGGAGGAGGTGGGGAGGGGGTTACCATACAAAAGGGTGAGAAGAAGTAGAGAGGCAGAGAGGGTGGTGGAGGAGGAGGAGGAGGTGGGGAGGGGGTTACCATACAAAAGGGTGAGAAGAAGTAGAGAGGCAGAGAGGGTGGTGGAGGAGGAGGAGGAGGTGGGGAGGGGGTTACCATACAAAAGGGTGAGAAGAAGTAGAGAGGCAGAGAGGGTGGTGGAGGAGGAGGAGGAGGTGGGGAGGGGGTTGTCAGAGTGTACATTTGTTTTCTCCTCACTTCTCACATTGAGATGGTCTTAAAGGAATCATCCGTCGCTGTTTTTTTTTTAAATGAATTTGTATGGACTGGACTATGTTTTTTTTTTTTTTTTTTTTTTTAAATGGCGACGAAATTGTGAATTTCCAGAGCGTGTTACTCCATACTTGGCAATCGACTCCTACGGACTTTTCCCTAAAGAAATTTTTCACCCCCTAGAAATGTTCTGTCACGGCCTATATGTCGACATTTTTCAAATCTAAACCGAGTGATTAATGCTGGCATTGTCATTGCCATCAGCCAAAACCTAAACCTATTGCAAGCATATAAAACAGTTAACTTAAGCAGACCAATATGAGTCATTATTTGTGTTAACTATCTATGTGTTGGAAAAAATATATAGCTTGGCCAAATATCTGGGTATCCCATAGGTTATCAACTGTCTCGTGGCTTAACGGCAGCGCGTTGGTGCACTGCGAGCTCGGCCGGAGTTCACATCCTATGTCTTCTTTTCATCTCTGAGTAAGAGTAGGCCTACGAGACACAACAATAGGTTTTGACCATACATATTTATGTATATAGTTACTCTACATCGAGAGACCATAGGTACAAGACATCAGTCAAAAACAATTGAATCTACATGTCACACTAGTTCACCTGCAGGTAGCGAGAAGCAAGAGGACAATCTCACATCATAAGAAAATCGAACCTACAACGTTGGGATAATAAGTCATCTGCTTTAGCCACTACACCATTTAACACTGCTGTTGTTAGGGACTGTGAAGATTATAATACTAAAAGCAAGGCAATACTTTAATTAACATAAATAGCAAGAATGAGCCAAGTAGGGGAGCAGTGTCTTAATCAAAATTAAGCTACAGGATAAATCAATCATTGAGTCACGAGATAAACATCCACTTCGCAAATTTTGGTTAGGCGGTTGTGATTTTTGGTTAGGCGCTCCGGACACCAACAGGAACTACCAAGGAACGACACAAGTGCGACTGCCTAGGGGCAGTAGTTCAAACGACCAAACTTTGCATCCTTGTTTGCGATTGAGAGTTCGAACTACCCTTTCTAGAAACAACAAATCTAAGAACGATGGAGCAAACTACCAAGGTTGCGACGCAAGTTAGCAAACGATGCTTTCTAGAAACGACCCCCTGGACTCTCTATCCGACCACATAAAGACCTCGGGATACTTCGGTTTGGCTTTAGGGACCTTCTACTCACTACCACGCAAGGAACTGTAGAAGAGGTATAAAAATAGCGTTTTGTAGCGGCGAAATAATATGCCCTTCTCACTTCCACGCTAACGAGTTTTGACTAAAAACGGTAAAATCGAACTTTCTCAAAACACATCCGAATGACATGATTTTGATGTCAACTCAACGTATGTACTCCCAATCATCCGTAAATTGATCTAAAGTGCATTTTACTCCGGATAATTCCTTTAAAGGGATATTCCACCATTTGGGGGATTACACTCATTTTCCACCTCCCCTTGAGTTCTTCCCCTTTCTCCAGTTCATCCAGCCGTTCTCTGAGTCTGGCGATACCACTTTTAGCTCCAGCCTAGCATAGATCATTGAACCAGATTAGACCGTTAGCATCTCGCCATCACGTTTAAAAGTGACTAAGATTTCCAGTAATTTTCCTATTTAAAACTAATAATCAAGGAACACCATGGGCGCAGCAGCACAATGATATCATGCAGCACCTGAAAATAGTCCCCTTAGTCTAACTTCCAGCAACAAGGTTGAGCTGCAGCAGACAAATTGGTTAGTGACTATTATTACGCCTGAATGAGACGCTTTCTAACTCGAGACGAGACAAGTTTTAAAAAGGGAAATTACTGGAAATCTAAGTCACTTTTTAACGTGATGCTAGCAGGCGAGATGCTAACGGTCTAATCTGGTTCGATGATCTATGCTAGGCTGGAGCTAAAAGTGGTATCGCCAGACTCAGAGAACGGCTGGATGAACTGGAGAAAGGTAAAAATCAACTGTTTAACTCAAGGGGAGGTGGAAAATGAGTGTAATTCCCCAAATGGTGGAATATCCCTTTAAAGGAATGCCCTTGGGGGTAATGCATGTTGGGAGGCTAGACAGGCAGTGAATAAGAGAAAGAAAGAAAGGCAGAAACAATGGTGTAATCAAAGACAGCGAGAGAAACCGAGAGAAGGAGGGAGGCATGGGCAGAAAGAGATGGAGAAGATGCTCGGGGGAGAAAAAAGAAGAAAGAGAGAACAGTTATGATGATTGAAAGGGCGTGCGTCTCAGGTTAAAGTAGCAAAAAAAGATAAAAAGTGAGAGAGAGAGAGACTTCTCCTTTTGTACAGACTCCTTCATCAGACAGGACTGTCAGTATGGACATCCATAACGAGACTCACTGCAAGAGTTCCGGGTCCCCCCCCTCCCCCCCGTCTCTCTGAGCTGCTCTCTGCTGCCTCAATCTGGCTTTCATCTCTCCAGCCCTCTCTTCCTGTCCTCACACTTTACCTCTAAACCAGCCACAGCTTGAGAACCTGGTCTGAACCCATTCTCTCTCTCTCTCTCTCTCTATCTCTCTCTCTCTCTCACTCACACGCACACACAGAGATAGAGATAGAGCAAGAGAGAGATAGATAGATAGACACACACACACACACACGCAAACACACATAGAGATAGGGATAGGGACACACACACACACACACACATCTCTTGATTGTGAATCAGCTACTCACCAGCTACAGCCCCTAGGGAGAGTTACCGTTCCCTTACCGCCACTTCCTACTTCTCACTTTCACAGCCAGCTCTGTAGCAGGGCTGAACATCAGCTCTTACATGCACACACTCACACATACACACAAACACACACACACACAAACACATATACATGCACACGTACACGTACATGTACAGTACATGTATGCACATTCACACACACAAATGCATAGACACACACAAACACACACAAATACATGCGCACATACACATGCATACACAAACACACACATATACACATGTACACACACATATACACACACAGACACACACACACACACACACAAACATACACAAACACACACATACATGCACACACACATGCACACACAAACATGCATGCACGCTCACACATGCACGCACGCACACACTAGAGTGTGGCTACCCGACCCGAGCCCGACAGGACCCGACGGGCTTGCTTATTATGTTGCGTATAATTGCTTATTATGTTGCGTAACCAACAGATCTGCTTTACATGATGCAAATGTTTGTTTTTTGAGAATAAAATAAAATGTAAAAAAGCTTTCTTCCTGTGTGCAAGATTTGTTCATGTAGCCGTGACAACACAGCGGCACATCTTGGGGGACGTTAAAAAAAAGTTGTTAGCCTATCAGGAGATTTTAAGACCAAAGAAAACTAAGCAAATTAAAGGAGAATTCCGGTGTGATTTTGACCTAAAGTGTGTTGAAACATGATACCAAGTGTGAACGTATATCTCCTAGCTCATTTCGGCTTGTCCCCTGCACTCAGAAATCTGGTGCTAGTTAGCCAATGCTACCAACAGTTTTTCGATGGGGGTGCCTCGGGCATCGGCCTAGCCATGCAAATAAATCACTGTTTTACACCATTTACGAGGCTCAAAGTAGCTCCATACTTCATTTGTAGACTTCCAAGGGCCTTGACATTTAAAACAAGACATTGAGAACTTTGAAAAAGCACTGGTAGTTCACTTAACATAATTCTGTGGAAAAGCATGGATTCCAGGTTCTTCCAGTAGCAGCAACTGGAATCCATGCATTTCCACAGAATTATTTTTGGAATCTGATCCCTTATCATACATATCATCATCATGGTGTCTAGTAAGGACTGTCACACATTCTCTGTTTAGTCACTCATGAACACATGGAAATTCTCATCACAACATCAGGCTAAGACCTTTATGGAGCCTTTTCCCTTGTAAAATCAAGGCAATGTTTTGCTCTGTATTTGGACACAGTACTTCCATTGTAAGGACCCCGTTAGCTTTATTGGCTGTGCACTCATTCATTTAGTCATGGTCACCAGCACACTTCCCCATCACGTTGAGATGTGCCCGCAGCGTGACTGAATAGTTTACAGCGTTGGCAAGGCGGCTTTTTCTTGTTACAGCATCATTATGCAACTGAATACAAAATGAAGCAACCTAAATTCTGCAATCAAGGTTGCCTCTCTATCCTCCCTAGCAGTCCCAGATGTGTTAGGAATTTCTAGCCTGTCAGGCTGTTTACCGAGTCTGCCTGTAGCGCATATGGAGATTGTTTGGGCTGGGTTTTTGGTAAGCTACTTAATACTTTCCCATTTGTTGACATTTGGTTGTTTATCCAGGATGCTTCTTACATGTACAAACACAAACAGGTGCTGTCAGTCACAGTAATTCTTGTCTGCATGAATTATCTTCTGTGGTTTATGCCCCTTCTGCTGATTATATTTGTTTGTGGTCCACAGAGGCTTGTGTGTGGAGCAGAAGAGAAGAGGATAAGGCAGATTTATTGAAAGAGAGAGAGAGAGAGAGAGAGAAAGAAAGAAAGATAGAGAGTGTACAGGGTGGTTTGAGGAATGAGAGGGGGACTTGGCGGTGAAAAATAGGGATGTTTTACCAGAGCGTCTGTGCGCGGGCTCATCTTCCTCTGGTGGGATTAATGAGACATTTAAAGGAGATCCTAATCGCTAATCAGCGTGTGGAGAGCGGAGTGGTCTGCACCACCACTGACCTCTGATTCATCACCACCCTCCACAGCTGTCTCCCCCTAAACATAATTCACTACCTTCCTCTTTCTCTATCACACTCTCTGATCATCTATTTTTATTTCTCATTCCCTCTTTCTTTCTGTTCTCTACCTCTGTCCCTCTATCTATCTCTCATTCACTCCTTCTATTCCTCTGTCCCTCTATCTATCTCTCATTCACTCCTTCTATTCCTCTGTCCCTCTATCTATCTCTCATTCACTCCTTCTACTCCTCTGTTCCTTTCTTCCTCTCACTGTCTCTGCCTATTGTTCAGTCTTTCTGTTTTCCTCTTGTTCTCTGTTTCTTTCCCTCTTTCTGTTGTTCATTTACTTGTCTTCTCTTTCTCTATCTATCTCTATCTCCCTTTCTTTTCTCTCTCGCCTTCTTTCTCTCTTTGCCTCTCCATCCCTTTCTCACCCCCTCCAAGTCTGGCTCTGTCTACTTCCTGCGTGTCGATTGTGTCTAATCCGCCTGCAATTCAATTTAACCTGCCGGTGTTCAACTTAATTCAGCTCAATTCAATTAAACTAAAAGGCAACATAAGTAAAAAACAAACTGGAACTCTTTCAGAAGTGAGTTACATACAGTAACTGTGGTTCCTTCAAAAAATAGAAATATTTTTCTATTAATATTAACTTATTTACAGATTTTCTCTGTCACTTTGATACATTTCTCGAATCATCCTCGACATTTGCAAAACAGTAAGTGCATTTCTCAAAACAATTCGTACAAATAACAAAACATCATGGATTACCTGCAAAAGTAAATATCTATGTCAATGAACATGTCAGTGCCTTCAGAATGACAAGTCCTTGTGTCATTGTGTACGGATAAGACAGTCAAATTGCTTAGTCATGTTGTCAATATAACAGTGTACTCTGGAGGGATGGTCTGATGTAAACGGTTGCAATGACATTTACAGTTTTTCTCAGTCGCTTTGGTACATTTCTCGAATCATCCTCGACATTTGCAAAAAGGCTCTGCAAAAAGTTTTGTTGACAATTATTGTAAATTGTAGGTTACACCTTAGTGTATATGGGAGTTTGATTGCAAGAGACTGGACAAGATTCACATTTACGCTTCTGCTGTTTGCACTGTCATTTGTTGACAGACCATGTCATTGCGATACAGAAAGGAAAAGACAGCACTGGCACAAAGAAAAAAAAACAGAAAACAAAAGAAATAGAAATGTGAACATAGGACAATCTCCTTAAAGGCCATGTTGCAGGGTTCATTTTCCAACGAATTTGCACAATTTGCTTGTTGGTAATAAACATTTAAACTGTTATCCATTGTATTTGATGTTGTTGGGTATCACAAAACGGAATATAATACGAAAAAGCAGGTACTATTTCACAGCGTTTGAAGTGATTCTCCTTTCCCCCACAATGCATTGCATTACGTCACCTTGGGGAGGCTACAGACCAAAGCCCACCTTGAGACCCTTGAGAGTAACGAGAGAGGAGTAAAGAGAGACCAGTGAGGGATTGTTCAGCAGTAGATAGCGCAGACATGTTTAGGATTTTGAATGCTAAATACGTCATTTTAGTGCGGTGTGCGGGTGATAGCGAGAAGTTTTAGAAAAGTCCTGGGCAGCCACAAATTCCAATGTTCCGCGACTGCACTCCGAGTCCACTGCGCCCACCCTAACCCCCACATAAGCGCACTTGACATCGTTAGCCTATTTCACTATAGCTAAGGAAAATTACTTTTCTGATCGTCAAAACCACACCAGAGATGTTAGGCTTTAAATATAGGCTAATAATCAGGCTGCAATGATCTCGCAAATAATTTCTGAATAGCCTAAAGTGTGTTGTCTCCACAGCAAGTAGCCTATGTGTCCTAATAATTTCTATCTTAGCGACTAGGATAGTGAAATGATTTCACTAGCTATGCATTTATTATTTTTGCAAAACTGTAAAACACAATTAAAGTTTCTTTCAGCTTATCCATGTTTTTTTTTCTACGTGTAAATCGCATAGAATATGTAGGCCTATATCAACCGTAGGCCTACACACTTTATCGCTATCACATAGATGAAACCACGCTACGGTTCTTACAGTAACTGACTCACGTTCACGTTGATCTCTATAACTGTTAATTTTTAGTAGCCTATATTCGAACCTATCCATAACCCTTTTTTGCTATTTGACTCATCATTTCACATACAAAAATATAAATAATGTCAGACAGCGAATTAGTAATTATTTAAAAATATATATAATATTTTTTTTAAAATCTACCTCCTGCCAGCAGGGGGTGCTGCAGCACCCCCCTTCCCGCGCCCTTGGGTAGATCATAGGGTAGCTGTGATATAAATGCTGTGACGAAATTCGAAGTGTAAATATACAAACTTTATGTTTAAAGTGTAACAGCGATGTCCATTGAAATGCATTGAAATGAATGAAGCGCAGATCATGTAGTCCCCAAAGTGACGTCATCACCGAATTGCGTAAAAAACCCCCGCTAATGCTAAAAACAACAAAAATTGGCATTTAACACCATTTGGAGACAACACAGGCTTTAAGGAAAACTGTACATGCAGTGCTGTAGGAATTACAGTGCAGTCTTCCTACACCTCCTAATGTTCCTGTCTGTTGGGCCACAAATTCTCATCCAAATCACGACATATTATGACAACTTGTTCAACCATTTTGCATGTAAAGACTTATGCTATGAACTAATGCCTAAATGTTGTGGGGCGTGAGACCCATTATAATACATTTTGATCAACATGACATAAGCAAGTGATAATGTAAGAAACAGCAGAGAATTGTACATATTCTATGCATGGATGTACCAAAGCATTTGCAACTTGTTCAAAGAAATGAGAAACTGCTGTTTTGATGTGCACAAGTGACACAATGATGTGAAGATTGAACAGGTAGTTTTCAGAATTTCAATTCTGAGAAATGTACCAAAGCGACTGAGAAAAACTGTAGGTGGAAGGTAGAGGTTTACTCTGTTGAACGATTACATTATGATTGTAAAATAGAGGTATAGTTCCCCCTACTGGTGAAAATAGTGGTAGGAAACCATGAAACCCAGCTTGCTTTACGGTTTATGTCCAAAAGAGGGCAGTGGTTTTCCAGGGAATGGTGGCAATTTCTAGCAAAACTTGTACCTCCAAACCATTTCCTCCTCCACAAACACACATAAATTGAAACACACACACACACACACACACAGATGCATATATGCACGCATATACATACACACACAGAGAAAGAACATACAGTACACAGAGGCACACATTCACTCAGACACATTCACAAATTACTAGTTAATTATTACATATACTAAGGCTATAACTTGATAATTTCCGAGTTTTTTTGTGAAGTATTTACCATGATGTAAATTGTGAATACTACACAAGGAAGCATGATATGAGCACAACGAGTGGTGCAAGTGTGAGTGATAGTGATTATGTGAATGTGAGTTGTGCTGATGGTGTGTGTATGTGTGTGTGTGTGTGCATGTGTGTATGTGTCTAAATGAATGTGAGTGTGTATTTGTGTGAGTGTGCACGCGTGTGTGTGTGTGCGCGCGTGCGTGCGTGCGTGCGTGTGTGTACACATGCATGTGTGTGGAGATGGAGGCCCAGTAGGCCTGGGGTGCCCCACATACCGGAGTGCTGAGTCAGGAGCCAGAGTCTCGTGGAGAAGAGTGCTCGACAAGGGGCAAGAATGAGAACGAGTAGGGGATAAAAATAAAGCGCCAGAGGAGGACGATTACGTCAGAGGGGGAGGAGGGGAGATTTAAAAATTAAAAGTGGTGGAGCACACTGTCAACTTCAATCTGTTTCTCTTGAGAGAGAGAGAGAGAGAGAGAGAGAGAGAGAGTGAGAGAGAGAGGAAAACAAAAAGAGACTGAGATAAAGAGAAAAGTAAAGTGAAACAGTAAGGAATAAGATCAAATTAGAAACAGAAAAATATATAAGAAACAGAGAAAATTTGAAACAAAAAAGAAATAGAAAACAGAAAAATTGAAAAATTAAATAGTAAAAGAAATAGACAGACGGACGGACTGATTGACAGACAGACAGACAGACAGACAGACAGACAGATAGATAGATAGATAGAGTGAGTGGATTCATAAGGATGTTTGACATTTGATATGCCTGCACCAGACTGGTCGAGATTGACTTCCACACACAAGCCAAGCCCCTTACTTAACTGAAACTGCCAGCCCTCTGGCTTACACACGGTACAATGTTAATGTTGAATGTGTTGGTTTTAGTGGCACTGCATTTGCTCAAAAGAAATTACTGTAAGTTCTCTCCGGCAGGCATTACAAATTCCACACAAATAGTCTGCTGATTGTGCAACTTCATTCTTGTTTACTACAAACATGGATTTTAACTGAGCAGATTTAAGCTACCGCCTTTAGGCCCAAACAAGGTGAACAGCTTTCTGGTAAGTGACAGGGTGATACCCAGGGATGGATTACTGCATGGGCCTACCGGGCCCAAGCCCAGGGGCCCAAGGGGTCAGGGGGCCATGAAGCACAAGCCTTTTACATGGAATCACTGCTTCAATATCAAATCAGGATGTACTATAAATCTGATTGAATTAAAGTATTGGCCATCCCCAAAATGCACCAGAATACAGGAAATCACATCAAACAAATAAAAGAATTCTGGGGGAGGACCCCCAACCCCCCCTCCCACTTATGCAACAATTAGTGGGGGGCCCTTAATACATCTGGGCCCAGGGGCCCGAAAGTTCATAATCCGTCCATGGTGATACCTGTGTGTGTGTGTGTGTCTGTTTTACACAGCAGGTGGGCAGCAGAAGATCGGGATGCACAAGCGGAACAGTATGACAAGACCACATCACAGGTTTTTCAGCAGGAAGAGCACTGAAGTGTATTGCATTGTGCATGCCTGTTTGAGCATCTCATATCTTATACTCATGAGGGCACCATACCTGAGTGTCTGTGTGTGTGACTTGTAAGTCCTTGTGCATACAGCATGTGCATGAGCGCTCGTTCGCATGCCTGTGCGGAGGCCGTGTGTGTATTTACGCATCAACGGCGCCGCCCACCTTCTCATCTCATCTCTCCCCCCATGGGGGGCTCATACAGGGGAGGAGGTGGGGCCAGTGGACCGGAAGGGAATCCGTCCCTGCTCGTACCCCTACTCCTCCACATGCAACCAAGTTGGCCTCTCACTTTCATATGCTCTCATGCCCTGTGATCTAACCCCCACCCCTCCCCACCTCTCCCCACCCCCGGCCAACCCACCAAGAATAATGTAGTGTTTTTTTTTTTCTTCAGAGCAAAACCTTCTTTCTACATGCACATGCCATGCCAACTCCTCATACCACGCTTCACCTTAAAGGGCTTAGAACATGATGTTTGTGTAAACATGAAGAACTAGAATGTCTGGAATCTATATGCAGGACACTCTCTGAGGAAAAAAAGCAAAGGACCAACAAACATGAAAACACCAGGAAATCACACACATATAGACACACAACCACACATACTCACGCACATATACACACATATATTGTACAAGCACACACATGTGATGCCAAACACTAATATACAGTATTCTGCACTTTAACAAGTTCTTGTAAAGGTCCCAAGAACGCCATTACAAGCTAAGGATATATGGGTGTCAGAATGTTTAAATAGTTATCCCTCTCCCATAACTCTTCTTTCTTTCTCTTTCTTCTCTCACTTCCTTCTCTATTATCTCTTTTTTTCGTTCTCTCTCCTTTCTCACTCTCTCTCACTGAAGTGAGGCTTATTTCTCTCTGTCTGTAGGACGACACTGAGCAGTAGTAAGAGATGCCACGAGGCTCTGGATGATCCATAATGCAGTAGCAGGCCCTGCAGCTGAGAGGTGTGCAGCGTGTGTATACACAAACACACACACACACATACACATATACGCACGCACACACACGCACACATATACGCACACACGCACACTCACAAGCACACACCTATGAACAGATATGCTTATTTCCACACAAATACATGCAATGTCACATACACATAGACAGAAAGTGACACACAGAAACATATTTCAGTTGATTTTTGCTGGAAGAGATGGAAGTGGTGAATGTGTGGAGGAGTAAGGGTGCTGTATAATGAGGTTAGAAGCATGACATGTCTAATGTTACATTTACATAACATCCAACTGGATAACAAATCTGGCCCTAACACATTTACGTAATGCCAAGACAAAAGAAGAAGAAGAAGAAGAAGAATAAGAAGAAGAAGGGAAAAAACACATTGTAAATCCAATAGTCAATGCGAGAGGGTGACAAACCAATAAAAGGCAGAAGAAATCAAAGGGTTAGAGAGAGAGAGAGAGAGAGTTAATCCCTCCTTCAGTCCTTTCTACTGTCAAACTGGGTAAATGTGTGGACCTGCCAAGCACGCTGTTTGCGGAATAGATGACTTGTTGAAAGAGAAACGCAGGCTTATGGAGCCCCGGGCAGCTTAGCCCAAATGTTCCACTTTATTTGTGTGGTGCTAACAAAAAAATGCTTCGCTGGATTTTTGGCACATAGCTGCGATGCGTGGCAGCTTTTAAAATGCACTGTTACCCTGTGGGGTAATGGCGGCAGTCCAAGTGCTTAAATCCTGAGAGTGGCAATCATTTTATGGTGGTCTTGAACGTTACAGCTGGCCCACTTTTCCGTATCACGAAGCAGCATCATTACAAACCTAATAACAGTGTAAATATTTCATCACATAACACTTTGGAAGCCCTGTAACTATAACTGTATAAAGGCATGAAAGGCCTAATCTATTTCAACTCCTGGCCTGAGAACAAATCTTCACACGGCTGCCAAAACATCATCAGGAACAATCAAGGTTTACAGGCACTCTATAACAAGGAGAGTTCTCAAATGAACAAAGCCAATTCCTTCCAGGCTAGTTCCAATGAAGGCACTGTTGTAGTCATTAGTGTAGAATGCAGTTCTCCCCTGCTCTGTTCTTCTCCTTCTACTCTTTGTATCTGGTACAGTTCCAAATGAACTAAAGAGTTCAGATAACCGTCAGTTTAATAGGGAGAAAGCGGGACATTAACTTGCTTTGTCTCCTCAGCATCATTTAAGTTGTTATCATTTGAGTTCATGTCATCTGAAGCGCTGTGTCAGCCTCTTTTAGGAAGTTTTGTCACGAGTAACCACTTAACTCACTACTGTACTTCATGGAAGAGTTGTACCTGTCCCAGTGTATTAGCACAGGAACCAGCCATTAGTGCAGCATTTCAACCCACATCGTCTACACTGGTACAGTGCCAGAACTACTCTGGTCTCGTAAGCCAGCGTGTCAGTGGGAGAGAGCTCTACTCCCACTGCCCTGCACCATGCAGAACCTGGCGTAGAGGGCTTAATTATGGGGACATAAACTTGGACACCATGTCAGTTCAGGTGCTGTAAGTCTTTCAAGGAAATTCCTTTTTTTTTGTTGGCAGGAAATCACAAACGTTGTACTTTTTAGAACAGATGTACCTTACCCAATAGATCAGTACAGGAATTTCACAGTTCAGCCCCCACATAATACAGCCTATTGCAGTGCCAGTGCAGATTCATCTAGTCTAATAATCCAGCATGTCAGCGGGAGAGAGCTCTGCCTCCACAGCTCTGAAGATGGCTGTGCCCCAGGGCATGCAGCTTGTGCCTGCAGTCAGCCTGAGAGAGCACAGAGGGGCCTGGGCGTTTGGAGCTCTGACAGGAGTCAGCGGTGCTGGAGCCAGGACGGTGGGCAGGGAGGGACAAAAGGAGTGGGCCGGACGCTGTCAGGAGCTCAGCGTTGGTTTGAGCTGCAGGGACAGAGCATCCAGTTCAGAAGCAGAGGGCTCGGCGTAGGTGCATTCAGCTTGGATTTACCACCATTCAAAAGCCACAGATTCAACTCAGAGCGTGCCCTCAAGTGCAGGCCAGAAGCCTAGGAGGCACAAATAGGCATTTTTTTTGTTTTTGTTTTCTTTGTTTCTTTTCTTTTTCTGTTCCTCTAGGCCCCAGAAGAGGAAAATAAGCATGACATATGTCAGGATTTGATGAAGAATATATTACCGTACATGGAAAAACCAGCACAGTGAAAGTCTGAGTGTGTGTGTCTTTGCCACTAGACTATAAGATATATAGCAGTGATATGCTCTTTCACTCTCCTTTCTGCATCTCATCTCTGTCTCAATATTGATCTCTCTCATTCACTCATGCATGCACACATACAGTACACGCATACACACACACGCATACACACACACACACGCATACACACACGCATACACACACGCACACACACACACACACACTCACACAGCTGATGGTACCCTGAGGTGCTGACTGAAAGAACCAGGGGAGTACTATAACATTATGAGGTGCTGATCCTGCAGTAATGTTTATGCACTCAGACACCCCCCCCCCCCCCTCATACTCTGCCTTTCTGCCTCTCACATGGCAACTGACACACTTCAGTACTGCTTGGACCCCGACGATAACCACTACTGGATGAGTGCATGTGAATGTGTGGATTAAATCAGTTTGAGAGCAGCAAATAGTGTGCAAATTCTTCTTTTTTCAACTGTCTCACTCATATTTTGAGTGAGACAGCGCCTAGGACTCAACCACTTTAAATTGCACACTGGGAATAGTTTTCCGACAGAGATTTGGGAAGAATGTTTTTGTTTTTTTTAGATGGCAACACCATGAGGCTGTCATATTATGTACTGCTGTGTGATACATCCCATTCAAGTTCATCAAAAACCAGGTGACATGTTGAAGTGCACTGTGTGAGCAATAACTGGTGCTAAAAGAACAATAAAAGAATTGCACCACCTATCAGTACCAACAGCAGTAACACTGCAAGTTGCAGTTCAAAATGCATCTGTTCTACAAGGTCTTTAGATATGATACATTGCAATTTGGTAAACAGACTGGTAAATGGATCAATCCTGACAAAGTCTGCAATATCCTTGTCAATCTGTATTGAAGTCTTGAGTGTATTTCTGTTGTTCTAAGGCAACTTGGCAAATTGTATAACAAACAAGACCATCATATTAGCCTACTATTCAGACCATATCGTCACATTTAGCAGCTTGCCATATGCCTTTTAAACGAACTACTGCCTTTGCAAATTCAAGAGCTAATAATAACAGCAGGTTGAAATGATGCATCAAAGAAACACAAAGGGAAAGTTTTACACCCTTTTTATACAACAATGGATAAAAATACCACCCTGGATATACAGTTTCCATACTTGTGCTGGTAAAGTGTTTTAGCCACAAATCCCACAACCCTTTTCCACCATCATCGTCACAAATGGAGGGAGATTGATCGAGCGCATGTTCTTTTAAAATGTCAAGTGCTTTTCTATTATTCTCCAGAGGGCAAACTGTCTGCAGCAGAAAACAGGATGGAAAAGGGCCTCTGTCACCACACAGACATAGCTAACACTGGTATACTGCCAGCCTGTACATAAATGCTTTCTGAAAACATGTCTACAGTCCTACGTTTTTTTTTACGTTTACGTAAAAAAAAACCTTTAGGCTATAAGAGGTAAACTATTTAGTGTTCACAGACATCAGTCATTGAAAGACTTCATAGCATCATGGCAGTAGGAGTTTTGCAGCAATAGGCAATATCTGAGAGAGAGAGAGAGAGAGAGAGAGAAAGAGAGTGATTCATTCATAGTAGTGTTAATTTCTTCGTTAGACGAGACGAGAGGAAATATGTTCGTCAACGACCTTTTTTTTCATGACTAAGACGAGACGATGACGAGACGGCAGTAATGTCCTGAAACACTGACTAAGACTATCTTAAGATGCATTATTGTTGACGAAAAGAGATAAAATCTCCCTTTATGTTCGTCTACAAAATGAGAAGACAGAATAGAGTGGTGAAGTCCCGCCCCTTCTACTATCTTTCAAAAAATTATGAACGGGAGTTAATGGAGAGATAACAATTATTTTTTGGTCCAGTTTGAATTGTGCCACAAATTTCACATATGATGTGTGTGAATTTAAAAGATAATTTTTCACGTCAAGAAAGTACTGTTGTTCTATAGACTTCAAAAGTTATGTTGGTTTTGTGCGAATCCACTCAGTGGACTACATCTCTCGTCTCGAACGATGTACGTCACCAACGTAATAAAACGATAAGAGCTTTTATGCTAGTTAATGGTTGCATCTTGCTGCCTGCTATGTCACTTAACAGTATGTAATGTACAGTCTATGGAGGAATACAACTTACCTGATGTGTTTAATCCTCTGACTCATGGTATTTTCTTCGGCAAGGAAAGCCCAATTAAGACCTGTTGCTGGTATGCTGATACAATCTAGTGTGGCTGTGAATGAGCTAACGTCACTAGCGCGACTGATGGGTTTGTAGTCGTTGGAATTACGATCTTTCACAATGTTGTAATTCAATAGTTACGAAACAAACTGCAAATGTCTTTACATGAAAAATTGTCTTTAAAATTGACAAACATCATATGGGTAATTCAAGGCACAAGTCAACCGGGACCAGAAAATAATTTATTTTTCGCCATAGACTGCCGTTCAATTTTTTTTGAAAGATAGGTCCCATGGAGGCAAACGGAAGGGGCGGGACTTCACCACTCTATATCTAGCTGTTATGTTTTCAAAATATTCCGAATGAGTTCATACGCAACAGCATGTAATACATTTGCAAAAAAGTCTATAATACTAAAAATAGACACTTTTATAAAACCATGTAACTATTGACCATTAAAAATAGACCTTAAAAGTGGTTATTTGTAACATGCTAATGTTTTTAAAGCCAAATTGCTATTATTTAAAGACAGGTTGTAATAGCTAAGTGGGAATTTATACTCGAAAGGCAAATGTTATTGAAGACGTCATTAAAGGAATGCATCATGGTCTGAAACATTCATTAACAATGTAACCATCCAAAAATACAGTTAGAACGGTGAAAACAAGAGCATATTAACAACAAGAACATCATTTAACAATTGTTTAGTTGAGGCATAACTTGGATGATTATAACAACGCATAACTATCCGAAAATGTTTTTATCACCAAATCCCTGAACTGTCCACGTTTGTGACAGACCAGTGCTAACGTTACCAGTTAGTCACGAGTAGGCTATTTGTCATACTAGCCTACGTAGCATTCAGTACCCTACACTAGCCTTACCATCCTTCATTTTTGGATCTGGTCTTCCTGCTTTGATCCTAACTTTTGCACTGTATTTGAATGTATAAAAGATGGACTTTGTCCTCTGATTCCATTGTACTGTTTATTTCAGGAGCAAAAAAACAAGCTTTCCGTTCAACACAAGATTCTTAGTTGTATGACTGCAGATAACATTCTTGCTTGCAGAGCAGCTAGCTCCTCATTAGTTCACCGTTGCCGCTCAAAACAGCACCCCCTATCGCAATTGAAAATTACTGTACGGAGGAGCTACCTCCCTTGGCTATTGAAAACAACGTGATTCACGAGCCGCTGGGGTCCGAGGCGTTTATAATGGACTTCAATGAGGGGCTTGAGGAGGAAGCGCCTCCATACAGTAATTTTCAATTGCGATAGGGGGTGCTGTTGGCATTTTGACCTAGGGGAACGATTTTGTTCATTTAAAGTGTTCAAATAGTGATATATTAACAGTAATTTATCAGAATAGTAATTCACTTTATATATTTTTTATTTTCCTCTGAAATTTTAGGGAGGGTGTTCCTCCCTTTCCTCAATGAAGGAGCCTCCTCTGGTGGATTCATACTGTATGATTTAAACTGGCATATCTTACATAGACAGTGTTGCAGAACTGTTTTTACATACAAGTTGGTTCAATATTGCAAACAACTCATCTGTATTATATTTTACCACGTCTGCTCGTGGACTACTTGGGATAGCTTGCGGACCACCAGTGATCCCCGGACCACACTTTGAGAAACACTGGTCTACGAATATGTCAGTGGTCCAGTCAAATCTTTTACTGTCTATGGTCAAATCCCAGCCGAGCTATAACTGTAGCTCGACTTACCTGTGCATGTAAACATACTGACTGACAAAAAATCAGAATGAGTAATTATAACAGACGAGTAGCCCACACACAATATTGTTGGAAAATTGAGATGTGTGAAACACTATTTGACTCAAATGGTAATCAGAAATAATTTGTTATAAAAAAAAAGACTAAAATGTGTTGACTAAAACTAGACTAAAATGACGAGACTTTTAGTCGACTAAAACTTGACTAACAAAAATGATATTTGAATGACTAAATATGACAAAGACTAAAAAGGACATTTCGTTACAAGACTAAGACTAAGACTAAATTAAAAATAGGTGACAAAATTAACACTAATTCATAGTGGATAAGAAAAGGTATTTTGGTTGGAGTTGAGAGTGAATCTCTCATTTGGGCAAATACTGTAAGTCAGAGTGTTTCCCTTTTACCATACCTCCTTCACACTAACTACAGTATATAACAGACTATTCATACTGTATTCAAATGGCTTTTCCGTTGTATGTCTGGGTATATGTCTGAGTGACTGTGAAACCTCTTGCAAGAGACTTGCAAGAGACTTAAGAGGCATTAATATAATATGGAGTTTAAAGTATGACAAAAGAAACATAATGTGGCAGTGCACAATTTAATTTAGTCGTATAATACGTTCTGTTCCACATCCATCTCTGCGATAAGAATAGAAAGACAAGCAACGTCCTTACATTGTACAAAAATGCTGCTACTGCAGGCACAAATCTCCAATGCTTTCACCACACGTCAATTAGACTGTAACAGTAAACCCAAGACCAGTAAATCTACCCAAGAAAACCTCAGTAACTCGTTTCCATGGAGCTGTGCTCAGTTTTAAAAAAACATTTTTTTACAATTTTTTATTTATTTTATTTTTTTTTTTTTTACAACATAAATACCCACACTTACACACACAGTGAGAGCAGAGAGAGAGAGAGAGAGATAGAGAGAGCTTACATGATGTGTACATGCACAGACTCCTGGGTCTATGCAAGACGTTTGGGTATTCCAGTCCATTACACAAGCCACTGGTCATAGTGCAGTGAAACATTCAAACACCCAAGGGGTGATGAAGCAGTATGCTGCTGGAAAGGCAAAATAAGGCCTCGGACCAAAAATCACCAATATCTACATCCCTCAAACCTTTGTTAACATTTAAGATGGACTGAAGTGAATTCTAAGTTATTTTTTTCTCTAGCTGAGATATTACATATTCATCAACAATAATAATACTGTTAAACTCCACCATGCACCCATTCATTCATGAGCCCCTCTTTCTTTCTCTCTCTCTCTCACTCACACACACACACACACACACACACACACACACACACACACACACACACACACACACACACGTCCCACACCCACAGGCCATATCAGCATGGTGACACACCATGCAGTGCTTTTCTGCTGATGCTGCGATAGCAGCCCAGTGTCTGTGAGATGAAGCAAGATAAAAGTGAGAGAAGTCAGTCAGAGGTGGAGGGGGAACGAGAGAGAGGAGAGGGAGAGGGGGGGGAGGTAAGAGGAGAGAGGTGGAGAGAGGGGAAGAGAAGGAGAGAGAGGGGGAGAGGGAAGCTTAGAGGGTAAGTGTAGCAAAGAGATGAAACAGTAAGACTGCAGGTGCACAACAATAAAAACATGCCAAGTTAGTGAAGCAAGTATTAAAAAAAGACAACACAAATCATAAAACATCATGCAAATCTACTGTTATTGCATATATAAATAGGCCTAATCTACTGTTATTGCGTATATAAATAGGCCTAATAAATTGCATACATGATCTGTGAATTTATTGGATAATTGTCACACCTGTGTACTTGTGCTGTATTGTGAGACCAGATGACTACTAATTGTGTGGCAATAAAGTATATCTATCTATATCCATCTATCTATCTATCTATCTATCTATCTATTCCTCTATCTATCTATCTAGTCCTTTTTCCTTTTTGGGCAAATAGAAAGGTGGGGACTGTCTATTATTTGGTTACCAGGTTATTCCTAGATTGCTCCCAAAGACCCCCCCCCCCCCCCCCCCCACCAAAAAAAAAAAAACGAATCAACGGGATTTTATGTTGTGCCTTGAATAAAACTGTGACCAGTCTGTGTGCGGTCCTCACACTCCCTTAGTGGACATCAGCTGTGCTGAGACCAGGGGAGCTGACCACTGGGGCAGCACACACCTCAGATCCGTTGCACACACAGACACTCACACACGCGCAAACACACTCACACTCACACCCACACCCACATACACACACTCCCAAACATACACATACCAGCCCTAACCCTACCTCAGATCCGTTGCACACACAGACACTCACACACGCGCAAACACACTCACACTCACACCCACACCCACATACACACTCACACTCACACCCACACCCACATACACACACTCCCAAACATACACATACCAGCTCTAACCCTGCCTCAGATCTGTTGCATACACAGACATTCACTCACACACTTACACACACACACACACACGCACGAACGCACACGCACACACCTTCTGTTTTAAGTAAGATTTGTAAAATGTCTTAATAGCCCTGAGGACCAAAGCAAGACACACAGGTGCACAGGTAAGACATTGGGAGGAAAAAAGGAATACTAGAGCCGCCTACCTTTGCTGAGCGTCCCAAAAACGAGTCTCCGGAGAGACTGCATGAACTTGAGCACCCCCTGACGACAGCGGCTGGTACACCCTGCCATCCTGATTTAAGGACAGTGGGTCAGGCCGTCACAAAAATAGCACCCTTTTTCACGGTGGGTGCAGGTGCCAGCGGGAAGTTGATGAGTCCCTTATGAAGAGTTCCTGTTGCGTCAGGCAGCAGAGTTCTGGAAGCTGAAAGATTTGTCCGATGAAGATAATTTCTTTAGTGATGACTTCTGCCGCAGAAAGGGAGAAAGCAGAACAGTTCTGGCGATGGAGAGATATAACTTCTCTCTAAAAAGGGTGCCATGTTCTTCAGAGACAAGTGGTCATTTTTTTTTAAAAGGCTGTGAAATGTCATGCCTTAGACCTAGGTTTACTTTCATCACTTGCCAGACTGCACTTGATCATAATCAGAACTATACATACAAACCCAAATTCACACATGCAAGATCACACTCACTCACACACACACTCAAACATTGGCACAGATGTGTGTCCCTGCATACACACTCACACAGTCTGTACTGCCTCTTCTGTGTCTTAAAACTGCCCAAGCTGACAGCCACTCTATTCCACACAGCCCAACGCTGTTCCCAGAGACGGTCTCAAACTTCTAAAAGGAAAAGTTGGTTTGCGAGGTGAGATGAATTATTGAAGCAAAAAGGTGAAGACCGCCAATGCCGCATGGCGCCCCGAGCACCACTCTATGAAAGTTCTCTGTGTCCATTGAGACGGCGAGTGTTTGCTCTCCCCTGCTCCTCGTCTCTTCCCTTCTTTCCTGGCTCGCGCTCACTCTCTCCCTCCCTCTCCGTCTCCGTCTCCTTTCGTCTCCTCAGGGTGTTGTTGTCCTAATGGCCTCTTTCAATGTGAAGGCTGGGTGAAGGCTGCGTGCGGTAGGTGTGCAGACGACTCCTCTGCTGCTCTGCTGCTCCTCTTGCTGCTGCTGTGTGTGTGTGTGACTGTGTGACTCTCTGCTCTTTCCTCTCTCGCCTCTCTGCCTTCTTGTGTTCGGCTGGAGTCAGATCTCTGCAGTACCCAGACCCAGACTCCAGCAGCAGTGCTTTGCTTCTCTCACTCTCTGCCTCTCTCACTCTCATGCAGCAGTGTTTCTCTCTCTCTCTCTCTCTCTCTCTCTCTCTCTCTCTCTCTCTCTCTCTCTCTCTCTCTCTCTCTCTCTCTCAGGCACATCTCTATGTCTCTCTCTCTCTGTCTCTCTCTCTCTCTCTCTCAGGCATGTCTCTCTCTCTCTCTCAGGCACATCTCTATGTCTCTCTCTCTCTGTCTCTCTCTCTCTCTCAGGCACGTCTCTCTCTCTCTCTCTCAGGCACATCTCTATGTCTCTCTCTCTCTCTGTCTCTCTCTCTCTCTCTCTCTCTCTCTCAGGCACATCTCTATGTCTCTCTCTCTCTCTCTCTCTCAGGCATGTCTCTCTCTCTCTCTCTCTCTCAGGCACATCTCTATGTCTCTCTCTCTCTCTGTCTCTCTCTCTCTCTCGGGCACGTCTCTCTCTCTCTCTCTCTCTCTGTCTCTCTCTCTCTCTCTCAGGCATGTCTCTCTCTCTCTCTCAGGCACGTCTCTCTCTCTCTCTCTCTCTCTCAGGCACATCTCTATGTCTCTCTCTCTCTCTCTCTCGGGCACGTCTCTCTGTCTCTCTCTCCTGCCCTCTCACAGACCAGCTTCAGGATGCTGCTTTGTTGCTCTCTCCACCCCTCCACTCCTTTTCTCTCTCTCTTCTACTCCTTGACACTTGCTCCCCTTGTTCGATCGCATCCTGCAACGGTGCACGACACCACACTGGACCAATGAGAGTCCCGTGAACACACATTACTGCCAACACGAGTCAGCTGGTGTTGTGAAGTTGAAGAGACAATGATGACAATGCTGTAGCTTTACTGTTTTTGGCTATTCGTGTAGGACCTCAGAGCTCTTAATTCCATATGCTGTGCCTGTATCTTTTCACCACGCAGAAACAAACCCTTATATGCAGGCCGATGGAATTCAATTTAAAGGCCACCTTAGCGTGGGGATATACAAGACTGTTAAATTCTCATCTATTTCTTCCAGCCCATGAGTTATTCAATCACTAGAAGCTGATTAGTGAGATTAATTAAAACTCAGCTCTTCAACATTGTATCGTCATGTGGCAAGATGCCATGCTTAAACCACAAACACTGATACTTTGGATCATAATGGATTTGGGATGTATTTCTGTTCTGTGTGGGTGGCTGAAGAGGGGAGGATATTTTGAGCCTATTAAGATATTTTTTTATGTTTTACATAACTGCATGTTTTGAGTGGACATCTTTCAACAAGCACTGTATTCACTGTAAACAGGAACTATTCCTGGCATTTGTATTAGGTGTAAACTAGAGCATATCAATATCTTATAATACAAGAATGTATTAGTTAGCGAATAGTTTTAATATTAGTGAATGTTTGGACAGATCCAGAATAGAGGAGGATGGACATTTTCCTTTCAAGTTCATTTCAAGACTCGTGACTCTGTTCATTATTCAGTATGTTAACCGTATGGTGTTGTTCCAAGAAGTAGAAACTGTTCTACTTTGCAGTATTCATATGCCTTATGTTAGGTCAACTGTTTGTCCCTCACATAGTCCTTCGCCTGCTACTGGTGCCCTTCACACATGGACACATACTAGGTCACATTAAATTATCATCCCACTTTGGGCCCGGTTGTGGTCAATGGAGAGAACAGCCAATCTAGCTGGCCATGAACTATGACCTCAGGCTAATACCCAGGCGTTATGATAGTATCATCATCCAGCCAGGCTCCTTGGAAAGCCAGTGAAAGTACCTACTATGGACATGGCCTCCATAACAGTCCTTATGTCTAAAGCATTTTATATAGCATCAATAAATCAGCAAGATCTATGCAGTAGCACATGATGGCTGAGGGCTGTGTGCTATGTGTTAGCCACTGGCGTTGTGACATTACTATCTGGAGCAACAGAAAAGAAAGAAACAAATGAATGTGGCAGGCTAGGTAGAAGGTAGAAGGTTATTTATGTAAACAGTTAAAGCTGCTGTTGGCGAGCCTATCAGATGGAGGGGACTTTTTTGAATGTTTACTCAAAATGTGAACTCTCATACCCCTCCCCCACTACCACCGAGCACCCTCTCATCGAGTTTGTGCTCGTCAGTGCGCACCAGACTGTGATTGACAGTCATATCTCACACAGCCCTGCTCTGATTGGACCAGAAGAACCGGGAGCTGTGGATTTTTGCAAAACAAATAACAGGCTCTAGGTGGAGGTAGAAGTGCAGGTTTTTTTCTAAAACCGGCTGATTTATGATGTTTTGTCGGAACATAGTGTCGGTTTCAGTGAATATGATCAAAAAAATCTTGCCAACTGCAGCTTTAATGTGAACTGTCCCACAATGTGGGATGCAGTAATACATTCACACCGTATTAGGCCTGGGTAGGCGTACATCAAACTGGAAAATGTCTTGGTATGTGCATGTAAGAGAAGGAGTATTTCCTTTGCACTGCAATGCTCATGCGGTATTTTACAGACTATGATGCAGTACCTAAGACTAATGATTATGTTAAACAGTTCAACCCTGAGAGAGAAAATGCAGACGAAAATCTAATGTTCCCTCATTTTGGGGTTACCACATTCAATCTCTCAGCAACTGAAATATCTGCATACGGATCCTTGTAATGTTCTATGGAGCATTTAAGATGTTCTGACCATAATTGGATGCTCACCTCATTTATCTTAGATATGAGGAGCTATTGTGCGCTTGACTTCCCTTTCCTGGAGCAGCCAATACAATGACAATGGCTTTCTTGCCTACTGGGCACATGATGAATGTATGCATTTTCTCTACTGTTTGGCCCACTGGATAAACCTATAAAACTACTATATTATTAATGCAGTACAATGGTAAACCCTGTCAGGGGGGGATGTACGATGAGGGAGTAACAGTATTGCAGTGGTTGGATATGCACTGTGTGTACTGAATGTGTGTCTGCTTGTTTTGTGGGGGGGTTTTTTTACGTGGTTGTTGCTCTGTAGCTAAAAGCACCACACATGCTTGCACATATTGTACATGTTCCACATGCTATTAAGTAACAGTTATGATGCCTTTGTGATTTCTCCGCCACACTGCATTTTTACCAATAAAGGAGGAATCATCCCTCTGGAAAAGTGGTTAACTCAACTAAAATATAGTAAACTTCTTTTGCTTGCATTCTACTGCTTGGTTGTGTTGTAAAAGGCAGCGATTTACAACACCAGACTGTCGTGGCCTACTGGTTAGCGCTTCGGACTTGTAACCGGAGGGTTGCCCGTTCGAACCCCGACCAGTAGGAACGGCTGAAGTGCCCTTGAGCAAGGCACCTAACCCCTCACTGCTCCCCGAGCGCCGCTGTTGTAGCAGGCAGCTCACTGCGCCGGGATTAGTGTGTGCTTCACCTGACTGTGTGTTCAGTGCTGAGTGTGTTTCACTAATTCACGGATTGGGATAAATGCACCAAATTTCCCTCAAACGGGATCAAAAGAGTATATATACTTATACTTATACTCACTAAAAGGTGAAAAACGGATGAAAAAGGTGACCTACCTAGCAAAGAAATATGGACTTAAAATGAAGGGGTGTGTGTGTGTGTGTGTGTATGTTCGCATGTGTGGAAGATTATGTATCGCCTATCTACGAAAATGCTGACACTGCCCTATAGCACAGCATTACTGTGAGTGTGTAGAGAGAAAGAGAGAGGAAAGAAAGGAAGAAAAAGAGCAAATGAGGTTCTCTCAGAAAACGGAGAGTTGTCATCTCAAAGTTAGGGCTGATCCCAGGACACATTTTCCGAATGAAAGCCTGATCCCCAGTAAATTAAACCACAACTACAGCGAGCAGCACAAAGCTGAACTAGCAGATTCGAACACTCCCAGCACCCAGGAGAAATAACACTGCTCACAATGTTTTAGTGAAAAAGCACTTTTCATAGCCTGCATATGAGTCCTTTTCCTATCCATTTCCTGCCCGAATTGATATGGCTATCATATTATTTCAATAATAGACTACATAGGCGATGAAAGATTTTCATAGAAGCAGAGGTGAGGCTAGATTATATTCTGTGACAAAGCAATAAATCTGATATCCTTAGAGTGAGGGTTGACCTAAGCAGCTGGACGCGTTCTCTGTTCCATGTCGAGGGATGAATAAAGCAGGTGCAGGGGAACAGTAGGGAGTCTTCCTCTACATGTATGTGCTGACATCTATAGCAGGAAGTAAGCCAGAGAACACAAAACTGTCCTTGATCATCGACATCAATGCCCCCCCCCCAAACACACACACACACACACACATTCTCTTGGCTGGAGTGACCAGCATGTTGATTCTGGACTCTGTGCCAGACGCTTTTGGGAAATGTCCATCAACTTGCATAAGTGACAGGGACACTCAGCCCACTCTGCTGCTGTCTGTAAACTGTTTGGAATGACTGCAAAAAAAGAATATTCTGAAATTAATATGAAGCTAAGCATAAAAATCTGTTTTGATCAACTTTCCAATCCGGTTGAACCTTGTTGACATAGTGTTAGTGCTTACCAATGGGTAGGCTAATAGATACACATTTGGGCATAAAAAAGAGTCAAAACAGATTATACATTATTTCACGTTGTCCTCCTATTTACATATAATTTAGACTAGAAGGGCACCTGCTGCAGACCTACCGACATGGCTCTGGTGATATCATTCTGCTACACCACCTAGAGAGTGGGGGAGCTCTTTAAACATACATTGTAGACAAAAATGGCATAATCAGGTAACCTACATACATCAGTGTGTAGCTGGCTTTTACTACTGACATAAACACTGTCCAATGATGATTTAATTACCTCTAGAAAATTCAGCCTGATATGAAGATGCTTAGGAACACAATGGAAGAATTGATATCTACGCCCCTTGGCATCAATGTTCAACACCATTTAACGTTAAGATGGTACCCAGTTAGTGAAAAAATGACTAAAAGGGTCATGATGCTACCCGATCAACAATGTTACATAGTGTAATATTAAGCCTCCCAGGTGCGCATTGGCAGTGTCAGGGACTTCATTCTCCATATTATAAGCCTGAATAGCAAAATATATATCATGAACTCCAATGACATTCATTTTGGGTGCGACTGACAGCAAATAAATGCACATCCTTGCTTTCAACACTAGAGGGCAAACCAGGCGTGAATGCCATATCACACAACAGTAACAATGTTATGGGTTCATCCATGGCCCAAATTTCCTTTTGACCATGTTTTTTGTGAGTAAGATGATCAATAGTATTGACGGACAAGCTGCATTGAAAATGTTACGCCCTGACAGAGGTAAATGTGTAAAAAAAACAGTATGTTCTATTTGCCTCAGGGTATGTAGTGCCAGCCGCGACAACAGCCACCAGGACATGATTTTCCTGTCAATCATTTGCTCATGTCAAGACAGTAATGCTCTAAGCATGCAAAAGGAGGGACTTCAAGGGAATACCTGTTAACTACCTGTTGACTATTAAGAACCAAGAAACTCTGACTCAAGATGTGCTGGGGAGACTGGGAACTGTTTTGGTCAGCCTCTGCCACATGGCTTCAGCACAGTCCATTTGTTAGTCTAAAAATACACCTTTAGGTCAACTCCCACTCATCAACTCCCACTAGTGCTAAATCACAGACATTAATTAACCATAGCGATAGACTTTGAGATGTGCAGCAATTACAGCCAACGCTTATGACAGTCTACAGAAGCAGAGGCAGTGAATTACCCAGTGACTGTGAATTAATTTGTTGGTATTGAACAAATCCACTGTCTTCTGGCAGTACAGATTTATATTTTAGTACTGCAATTATACACTTAATCAAATGACCTTGTTTTGCCTCTCTTCAGGAATGTGCTACATGCAGCTATTGTTTTTTCTCCTGGCCAAAGGTTACCTTAACTGGATCACGCTAACCCTGCCCCCATTCCGCCTTGATGAATCACAGCTTTGCATAATTCATTACGGGAACGCAACACATTTTGCCCACAGCCAAACACTGGCCAGGGCAGTATAACAGCCCTGAAGAGACCAGGTAGACAGACAGAGAGAGAGAGAGCGAGAGAGAGAGAGAGAGAGACTGCACACCCTAAAACCAAAAAAAGCGAGTGGACCAGATGGAATTCTTAATGAAATGCTAAAACATGCTGATCACAGACTCAAAATGGCGATATTAAAACTCTTCAATTTTATTCTTAGTGTTGGTTATTTCCCTGACGTTTGGAACAAAGGACTCATAACGCCCATATTTAAGAGTGGAGACAAACTAGACCCAAATAATTATCGAGGCATCTGTGTAGGCCTAATCTGGAGAAGGTTTTCTGCAGCATCATGAACAAAATAATCATGAACTTCCTTATCGAGCACAGTGTCCTAAGCAAAAGCCAAATTGGATTCCTACCAAATTATAGAACATCAGATCATATCTTCACATTACAAACCCTAATTGACAAACATATGAACCAAAACCAATCAATACAGAATTCTGCAGGAACATTCTAAAAATGCAGAAACAAACACCAACTAATGCATGCAGGGCAGAACTCGGCCAGTTCCCCCTTCTTCTAAAAATTGAAAAGAGAGCCATCAAATTCTGGCAACATTTAAAAAGCGACCCCACATCCTATCACTTCAAAGCCTTAAAGAGCCAATCCAGTTCAACCCTCATCCAGTTGGTCCATAGGCTCCTGCAAGAAACAACTAATAGAACTAACATCACTATTCAGCCTCAGGACACTGGCACCCCTCTTGAAAGAATAAATACCAACCAAATGATCAACACCCAGAAAGAAAAATATCTCACATACTGGACAAAAACAACAGAAAAACAACGTAAACTACAAAGTTATTCGACTCTTAACAGGGAATACCAATTAGCAAAATACTTGACAATTGTAAGAGACACCAACTTGAGAAAAACAATGTCTAGATACAGGCTTAGCAACCACAGCCTGACAATAGAAACAGGCAGACTCAGGCAAACCTGGATGCCTAAAGAAAACAGACTTTGTGTGAACTGTGACAAAAAAGAAATTGAGTCAGAATTACACTTCCTCACTAGCTGCCCTAACTACAAAGAAATACGCTCCAACTTCTATCCAAAATTTCAATCTATATATCCAAAATTCATTGAGATCGAAGATCACAAGAAAATTAGATATTTATTAGGAGAAGAGGAAGATTGTGCAATACTAGCTGCACACTACATGTCATTTCTGTGACAGAAAGAGGAGGAGTGACCACTGAGCAACGCGCCCACACACACACGCACACGTACACACACACACAGTGTATTGATGAAGTGTAAATGTCTGTAATGTTTGTATATGTTTGTTTGTTTACTCTTTTGTAATTATTATTATTCCTGTGAATGCTTTGGCAATGCATGATTTGTTGTGCCAATAATGGGCAGCCGTGGCCTACTGGTTGGGCAGCCGTGGCCTACTGGTTAGCACTTCGGACTTGTAACCGGAAGATTGCCAGTTTGAACCCCGACCAGTAGGCGCGGCTGAAGTGCCCTTGAGCAAGGCACCTAACCCCTCACTGCTCCCCGAGCGCCGCTGTTGTAGCAGGCAGCTCACTGCGCCGGGATTAGTGTGTGCTTCACCTCACTGTGTGTTCGCTGTGTGCTGAGTGTGTTTCACTAATTCACGGATTGGGATAAATGCAGAGACCAAATTTCCCCACGGGATCAAAAGAGTATATATACTTATACTTATACTAATGCATATTTGAATTGAATTGAGAGAGAGAGAGAGAGAGAAAGAGTGAGTCAGAAAAACATAGATGTATACAGGCAGATTTGATGATGAAGTAAGCTACTAGAGATACTGTACTGATGTCAGAGTTTCTGGGCATCACCCTCCTTAATAGCCATCCCATGGCCATATGCTCCTCATGTGCACCTGCAGTTTAAGCAGCCAGACAGAGGCTCACTGTGGCCCAGAGCACAGACACAATACTAACAGCCTGTCTTCTGTCTGGGTGTGCAAGTCACTGTACTGTATGCACCCTGAATCACTTCATCTCTGTAGTCCCAAAAGTGTGCAACCTCTTAACATTAGACAGACAGCATTGCCCTCTGGACTAAATGCCTTTTTAAATCCCATATTGCCCTTTACTGGAATCATTTCTCTCTCTCTCTCGCTTGCTCTCTCTGTCTCTCACGCACACACACACACACCCTTTATTTATCTCTCGTGCTCAGTTGAGTGTGAAGCCCAGACCCCCTCTGTAAATGAACTTATTAGTTCAGTACTGCAGAGGAACATTACCGTTGTTGTTTTCATTTGGTGGTGCAAGCTGAATGGGGGAAAATATTATTCATATGAACATGGTCGCTACACTGCAGGTTTTCACCGGAGGTGAGAAACACACACACACACACTATACACACACACACACACACACACACAAATATAGACTTTATGTCTATATGACAGAATTGTAGGTAGCCTAATTTGCTTTGTTCATGTTGTATGATGATTTCATGAGAGTGAGAAACTCCGGTTCACACGGCAACCTCACACCATTAGTTCTCTCATCAGGCCCTCATAGGCAGCCATAGTGATTTTTTCAAGGTTCAAAATACTAATTTCACTCATTGCAAAAGAAATATTAATGGCAAAGGTAAAACAGCTAGATTAAAATAAAACAAATGGAAATAACACAAGATCTTGGTCAAGATTTATATCTGTAAACAACTCTTACATAGTGGCATTGGCAAGGACACAGCAAAGTTGAGGTGAGTGCACATGTGAATGGGTAAAGGGCAGAGGGGAGGTTTGCAGAGGCCCTGTTTTAGAAAATAATAACATCTTAGCCTCTCCGGTTCAATCACCCCCAGATAGTCCTCAGACAGAGCTGGGTTACATAAGCCTGAGCCAAATGCAGACAGATTGCTTTTAGACTACATTCCTCTTCTCGCTTCAGTAAACTTAGGAAATGTTCAGACAGTTTATGTACATATAGACCCTCTCTCTCTCTGTGTATGCATCTCTCTCCTCTCAGCAGAGTGTCACTCCCTACTCGTCAAAGTTCTGACGCATGGTCAAGGGTCCTTGGCGTCAAATTCCAACGAGAAAGGTGTACCTTTGTTTTTTTGACGTGGGGGTCCGTCAGATAGACATTCATGTTAATCCCTCACCGTCAGATATAGACGAAAGGAAATCAATGTCCATCAAAGGTGATGCCGTCACGTTATGCGACTAATGATTTGTTTGAAATGATCTAAAATCAAAAATCGCAGACCATCAGAGCCATAGGCTACCTTAGGTTACTTTAATCTTGCATAATTTTATTCAGCTCTGGTGTAGGTAACGTAAAGTAAAATAATAATAATAATAATAAAAATAATGTCACTTTGTGTATGTGGGAGTTATGTTGGCCAATCAAGTCCATCATCAGTGATGCCGTCAATGTATGCGACGATCACCAGGATTGCGCTTCTGGACTGTAAGTACAGCTCTGACTTTAGCTTACAAAAACGTGAATTGGAAAAATGACACATGAAAAATGATTGAATTTTGTTGTGTTGTGTTTGTTGACACTCTCTAAAGTGCACTCTAGAAAATACATGGGTTAGAGACTGATAAGTGCATGATCGTTGCAAATGTGAAGCACTTGGTAGACTAACTTACATGTAGCTAACAGTTAACCTTAAAGTTAGCTGTTCAATCGTTCTCATTGGGTTGGTAGAAAGCAGGAATAAAATTCAGATAGCATTTAAGGAAATAATCTAGTTATATGTGCATTTTTTAGCATTGCGTAGAGTGTATTATGGCAATTTAATATATTAAATCAACCAAGACATTGCATTATAACTTGTTGCACCTAATGTAATATGCAGTTAGTTTAGCTAACATGTAGCCGCTAATTAATTGTCATACAGGGTAGGCTACCATCATCATAAGTTGTATTTAATCAATCAAGCAATGTAATTATAATATTTGAGTTACTGAGGGGCTATATGTGAGATTGTGTTTTAATCGATTCTGAATGTCCCAAGTGCCTTTAACATGCTTATTGACCCACTTTGTCCTGTGCATTTGCCAACTGTTCAATGGGTAACAATTAGATTTTAGTATTACTAAATGTTAGGTTATGGTTGGGGTTAGAGTAGTTGTCTACTGTCCCACAATTGTAATCATGGATTGGGGTTAGGTTTGGGTTATGGTCTGGGTGTAGGTAAGTGGCAGAGGACAAAGGCGATGGACAGTAGGCAAGTGGGTGTGAGTGGTGTGTGCAATCACCAATAGTGCTCATACTGTCTCTCCCTTAGTCTCTCTATTGCTGCTCTTTCTGTGTGTGTGTGTGTGTGTGTGTGTGAGTGTGTGTGTGTATGTGTGTGTGTGTGTGTGTGCTATTTCTGTGTGCCAGCCTTTTTGCCTGTGAAATCTCTTCATCTGTTCTCTGTTACACAAATATATCATGTCTACCTGATGTTGTTTTGTTTGTGTGTGTTGTGTAGATTCCATCATGCCTCATCAAACACATATTCTAATATGTGGTTTAATGTTTTACATTATGTCCAATATTCCAATATGAGGTTTTAATGTTCTACATTTCTCATTAGTAGGTCACGTGGACACTAAAGTATGCTCCTACTAAATGACTTTGTATGATATCTGTACTGTGTTCCAAAACAGGGATAATGTAAGGTGTCTGGATTGATATACATTTTGATTGCTTGTTTTGCAACAAACGCCATAGGCATCATTGTACTGTTCTCATCTAGCATGAAACAGCAAGTTAAACTCGTTTCCTCATTATCTTCCCCAAGGAACAGGCAGAGTGTCGTTTTTGGACGAATTTAATGAAGAAAAGGTAAAACTGCAATAAATACAAATTACACAGGTAAGTATAACATGCTACAAATTATAGGATAACTTCTTTCTTTTACAGGTTATGCTAATCTTTTAGCCTTCCAGGTAAGTATACTTCTAGTTAACCAAATCAAATAGTCACCTAAAATATCTAACATTTCTTTTCTATTTTCTTACAGGTTTATCAATAAACTTACTGGCTTTGCCGCAAGAAAACCCCAGGATTAGATGTGCAGGGCAAACATAACATCCATCTGCTGTGTCATTACATGTACCTTTTTCTGTCTCTAATCAAACTAAAATGGCCGCCTTCCTTTACCTTAACAAGAACTAGAGGTCACAGGTCAAATAACAAAGTCTTCAACTTAAGAGTCCTTTTTACAAAATACAAGTTTCCCTTCCCATTACATTACACTCCCCGCCTGGCACCTTTAGAGTGCCACACCTAAACCTAAACCACCTCTGATTCCAGGAGTAAGACCACTTCGGAGATGGGTCTCAAGTAAGTCTTGGGGGGCTGGTGGGACGCGACTTTCACTTCCACTTTCCTCACTAGTCCATCGGCGCTTGGGATGGCCTTCATAACCCTTCCCTTTGTCCACTCATTTCTTCTGGCTTGCTTGTCCTTTAACAGCACTACGTCTCCTTCCTTGAGGTTCGGCTTCTTGGCGTGCCACTTCTGTCTTGCCTGAAACGTGCTCAAATACTCTTGCCTCCACCTGGCCCAGAAAGTCTCTGCCAAAGCCTGAACTCTCTTCCACTGATGTTTCAGGACGTCAGCCTCTGCAAAGTCACCTGGCGGAACAGGTGAAGCACCAATCTTCTGCGTAAGCAACATGGCTGGGGTAAGTATCAGAGGTGCCTCGGGATCTGAGGAGACTGGAACGAGCGGCCTAGAGTTGATAATGGCCATGACCTCTGACATTAGGGTGCACAACACCTCATGAGTGACCTTTGACTTTCCAGCTTGGAGTAACATTGAATCAAGGATGCGTCGTGCCGTTCTGATCATACGCTCCCAACTTCCACCCACGTTAGAGGCGTGTGGGGGGTTAAAGATCCAAGTACACCTTTGGGTGCGAAGGTAGTTCTCTACACTGTCTTCTTCAGGACCTGTTCCCAACTTCAACTGAGAGTTGGCCCCAACAAAGTTGGTCCCACGGTCTGACCGTAACTGTTTCACAGGTCCTCTGACTGAGAAGAATCTGCGAAGGGCGTTTATACAGCTCGAAGCGCTCATGGACTCAATCACCTCTATGTGAACAGCCCTTGTGGACATGCATGTGAACAATACTGCCCATCTCTTGCTGTTGGAACTGCCTCCTCTCGTTCGGCGAGTAACAACCTCCCACGGACCGAAGACGTCCAAGCCTACATAAGTGAATGGAGGTTCTTGTCGCAGGCGCTCTTGGGGTAGGTCTGCCATTTGCTGCTGCTCCAATTTGCCACGCAGTTTCCTGCATGTCACACACTTGAAGATAAGACTGTTGATGGTTCTTTTAGCTCCTATTATCCATAGGCCACTTGCACGCACGGCGCCCTCTGTAAAGTGCCTTCCTTGATGTTGGACTCTTTCATGGTGGTGATGGACGAGCAATGCGGCAACATGGTGCCTACCAGGAATCAGGATTGGGTGAGTCTCATCTACAGGTAAGTCTGAGTGAGTAATGCGGCCTCCTACACGTAACAGACCTCCTTCGTCCATTACAGGGTGGAGTTTCTTCAGCGGACTGTGTGAAGGTAAGACTTGACTCTGCTGAATGCACTTCATTTCTTCTGCATACACCTCATGCTGCACAGCCTTGATGATGACATGTTCTGCTGTTGTGAGTTCTGTACTTGTCATGCCTTTTCCACAGAAATGCCAGCCAACACATTGTGGATCTTGCAATGGCTTATGAAAACTCAGTGCAACATGCTTCAGCCGTGCTACGGCTCTTGTGAGTCTGCTCCAAGATGAAAATCTTTCAAAGCGTTCTGTGTCCAGCTGTGTTCCTGGGACTTTGGTCAGGAAAGTTGTGACCTCAGGACGAAGCTCTACATCTGAGTCTGGATCAATCAGTTCGAAGTGAGTGTCCGATGTTGAATTCTCAGGGTTCAGCAAAAACATTGGTCCAGTCAGCCAACTGGAAGTTTTCAGCTGGTTTGCAGACAAGCACCTTGTGGCATGGTCGGCTGGGTTGTTTCCGGTGTGCACATATCTCCACTGACTTGGGTGACTTGATTGTCGGATTCTTTGCACGCGGTTATTGACAAAAACATAGAACCGCCGGGATGTGTTGTTTATGTATCCCAACACCACCTTACTGTCAGTGAAGAATGTTATCCTGTCCAGTTCCTGACCGATGTCCTCTCTGACTTGGTCTGCAATCTCTATGGCCAACACTGCTGCGCAGAGCTCTAATCTAGGGATGGTGAGTTCTGCTAGAGGTGCGAGTTTGGCCTTGCCAAAGACGAAGCTGACATCTTGGAGACCTTCTTCAGATTCCACCTTAAGGTAAGCTACTGCTGCGATGGCTTTCACTGAGGCGTCGGAGAATATGCACAATTCTGTTGTATTGGCCCTTGTTAGTGGAAACGAAGCATAGGTGCGTGGGATGGTCAACTCGTTCAACTCTTGCAGAGAATTCTGCCATCTCTGCCATTTGATTAACTTCTCCTCAGGCAGGGGTGTGTCCCAGTCTGTACCTTGAGACACTAGCTCTCGTAGGAGGAGTCTGCCTTGGACTGTCACCGGCGCCAGAAAGCCCAATGGATCAAACAGGCTATTTATCGTTGACAAAACACCTCTGCGCGTAAAGGGTTTCTGTGACTCAGGAATGTTGAAGGCAAACTTGTCCTCTGTCATGTTCCAGGCCACACCTAGACTACGCTGAACAGGTAAGTCATCAACTGCAAGATCCAGGGTTTCAATGCCCTTGGCACGGTCCTCTTTGGGAAAAGCATCCATGACTTGTGCCCTATTAGAGGCGATCTTGTGAAGCTTTATGTTGTAGCGTTCCAGCAACTTCTGGGCTCTCTTCAAGACGTCAATTGCTTCGGCCTCGGTTGGGAAGGACCTCAGGGCATCATCCACGTAAAAGTCTGTCTTAATGAACTGACATACATCCTTGCCAAAGTCCTCCTCACCTTCCTGAGCTGATCGTCTTAACCCATACGTTGCTACTGCCGGGGATGGGCTGTTCCCAAATACGTGGACTCTCATGCGATAATCCACCACTTCATTTTCAGGGTTGTTGTCCTTGAACCACAGAAAGCGTAGGACATCTCTGTGTTCTTCCTGAACTAGAAAACAGTAGAACATCTGCTTGATGTCTGCGATGATGGCAACAGGGTCTCTCCTGAACCTCATAAGCACTCCCAAGAGTCTGTTGTTGAGGTTTGGCCCTTGAAGCAAGACTTCATTCAATGACACTCCTTCAAAGCGGGCACTTGAGTCGAATACTACCCGAATTTTCCCGGGTTTCCGTGGGTGGTATACCCCAAACATGGGAAGGTACCACACTTCCTTTCCATCCTCTAGTGGTGGTGCTCTTTCAGCGTGTTTGTTTTCCAGGATCTCTTGCATGAACTCCATGAAATCCTCTTTCATGCTGGGTCTTTTCTGGAATGAACGCTGCAGAGACTTGAAGCGGTCAAATGCATACTGCCTGTTGTTGGACAGACGCCTTCTTGGATTCTGAAATGGCAATGGTGCCATCCAGCTTCCACATCCATCTCTGATGAACCCCTTGTCCATTATCTGTAGGAAAGACAGGTCATCCACTGAAGGTGCTAGCTGATTGTCTCTCTCAGACTTCTGAAAGATTGCCTTGCCTAGATGGTCGTCTTGCTGCACTGGAGCACATGACCAAGATAGACAGCTGTCCTGATTGCAACGCTGATTGAAGTCTTCTTTGATCTTGACGACATTGTCAGAGGGTTGCATATAGCTGGGACGTCCATTTTCCATAAAACATGTTTTGAATGTGTTCACTGTCTTTGGCGAGTGAGCTCCACTGAGGCATACGTCGCCAACAATGACCCACCCAAGGTCATGCTTCTGGGCAAAAGGAGCATTCTGTGGCCCGTTGTACTGCTGTCGTACCTTGTGGACCTGGAGAATGTCTCGGCCCAAGAGAAGCCAGACACCTGCGGAGTTATCCAGAGCAGGTATTTCTTTAGCCACGGCTAGCATGTGACTGTGATGAAACGCTGCCTCTGGAGTGGGGATTTCTTCTCTGGAATTTAGCACATTGTTGCACTCTATCAGAGTTGGTAGAGGAATGCTCAGTTCGCCTGTGAGTGGCTCAATGACGTAGCCATGGGCTCTTCTTCCAGACACGTTAACCGCTCCGGCACATGTTCTTAAAATGTATGGCACTGATGGTCCTTGTATGTGGAAAAACTCAAAGAACTCCGTCTTGGCTAAGGATACGTTGCTCTGATCATCTAAGATCACATACATCCTCTTGCTCTCTGAGCGACGGCCTTGAGGGTATACATTAACCAGGCAAATCTTTGAGCATGACTTTCCACTGAAGCCTTTGCCACACACCTGTGTACATGCAGTTGTCACGGACACACTCGACCCATCTTCAGGCACGTTCTCTGACTCCCCGCCATGATCTTTGGAAGGGCTCTGTGGCTTTGTTGACTCCTTTTTTGCTGGGCCGGGATGGAGAGCGGCTATGTGTCTCTCACTGTCGCACTCTGCGCATTTTATCTGAGCTTCACAATTTTTGGCCAGGTGGGAGACTGAAGCACAACAGCGGAAACATATACCTTTCTCTTTAAGCAGTTTCTTCCTGTCGTCAAACAGCATTGCCCTGAAACTCTTACATTTCTTGAGCGGATGAGGTTTTTTGTGGATTGGACATGTTGTGTTCGGGTCCTCGCATTGTTTCTCTGCATTGTCGCTGGATTCCGCAGACACACTGGTTTTATGTACAATAACTTGGTTCCTTAGATTTCCATTATTTTCCTTTTTTAAGGTAGATGCTGTATAACAGGATGCATTGAAACTTGGGTCGTTCCTTGCTTTAGCCTCTCTTCTTACGAACTGAGAGAAAACTGAGAATGGTGGGAAAGGAACCTTGTTATCTTCCTTGTATTTGGACCCAAACATTATCCATTTTTCTTGCAGGTGGAACGGTAACTTCTCTGCGATGGGACAAACTCCTCGTGCTGTATCCAGGTAAGTTAATCCACTTAGATAATAGTCTTCCTTTGCAGCTTCAAGATCGAACAGCAAGTCGCTGAGTTCTCTAAGCTTTTGATTGTCTCTGTTGGTGATCTTTGGAAAATTATCCAATTTGGCAAACAGAGCTTTCTCTATTGCCTCAGGAGCACCATAGCACTCATGCAGCCTTGTCCAAATCAAGTTAAGGCCCACTGATGGATGTCTGATATTAGCTGATTTTATCCTGCGAGCTAGCTGGCTTGACTCTGGACCTAACCACTTTATGAGCAGGTCAATCTGTTCGTGGGCTGAGAGATCTAAGCTGTTCACAACACTTGTAAAAGTTGACCTCCAACTGAGGTAGTTTTCAGGCTGGTCATCAAATTTAGTTAAACCACCTGATACTAGCTGACTTCTTATCAGAAACTTGGCCAGGTCTGATGTGCTGCTAGTCACATGGCTGGGTGCAGAGTTTGGTGAGTAATGGCTTGTCACCTGTTCTCTTTGACTGTGCAACCTATTGACTGGTTGAGGACCTTGATAGCATTGAACGCTGGGCTCCGAGGCATCTTGCTGGCTGCTTGGCCCACGTGACTGAAAGCGGCTATAATGTACTTGACGTGGGCTGGAGTGTTGCTGGATCCCCTGGTCTGGGCGATTTCTCTGCTGCGGTGGACTAGGAGAGCCAATCACTTCATCTAGTGTAAGTAGGTTGGATGGCTGATGAGACTGCTGGCTCATGTCTAATTCTTCCTCCTCCGGGTGGCTATTCACCATGTATGTATGCTTTACTACATATTCACTGACTTTCTCATTAGCACTTTTAACTCTCGGCAAACCTTTAAATTCTTCCAAGCTTCCATCAGAACTATATTCAACGACGGCGGCTTCCATAATGACTGCTTTGGCAACAGCTGCTTCTGCTTCTCTCACCTGGTTGAGTGCTTCTAATTCTGCCTCCAGTCGAGCCTTCTCCAGTTTAATCTCCATTTCCTTTAGGCTAAATGACGCTCTAGCTTTAGCTGCCTCTGCTTCTGCTCGTGCCCATGTAGCTGCCATGCTAGCACTTAGCACTGAGCGCGAGGAGTAGCGAGAGCTTGAAGTGTGGGATCTACCATCAGAATGGTCTTTGTAACCTTGCATCTTTGTCATTGCATCAACTGGAACAGCTGCCTGAGCACCTCTATCCTGCGCTGTCATCTGCTGAGGGGTAGCCATTTTACTGTACTGTTCTCATCTAGCATGAAACAGCAAGTTAAACTCGTTTCCTCATTATCTTCCCCAAGGAACAGGCAGAGTGTCGTTTTTGGACGAATTTAATGAAGAAAAGGTAAAACTGCAATAAATACAAATTACACAGGTAAGTATAACATGCTACAAATTATAGGATAACTTCTTTCTTTTACAGGTTATGCTAATCTTTTAGCCTTCCAGGTAAGTATACTTCTAGTTAACCAAATCAAATAGTCACCTAAAATATCTAACATTTCTTTTCTATTTTCTTACAGGTTTATCAATAAACTTACTGGCTTTGCCGCAAGAAAACCCCAGGATTAGATGTGCAGGGCAAACATAACATCCATCTGCTGTGTCATTACATGTACCTTTTTCTGTCTCTAATCAAACTAAAATGGCCGCCTTCCTTTACCTTAACAAGAACTAGAGGTCACAGGTCAAATAACAAAGTCTTCAACTTAAGAGTCCTTTTTACAAAATACAAGTTTCCCTTCCCATTACATTACAATCATTGATAAGGGTGTCAATGATAAGGGTGTCTCATACCTCTACCACTTTCACTGTATGATTATCATTTGCCAAGATCTGTTGTGTACTTAAACTCTGGATAATCCTGTGTCAATCCAGAGACGCATATTCTGAATTGCATTGTTTCATTTGTGCCTCTTTCCTGTATACAGCCAAATTAAACTCTGTATCTTGATTATACGTCTACTTTGTGACTGTGGATCTGATGTCTCACTTTGGTATACTTTTATCAACTCAGGTGAGCCGAAAAACATGCAGCTGTTGCTTCACAGCTCTCTCAAATAAAGAAAAACTAGCAGCTAAAACGGTGTCCCTGGACAGGAAGTGGGGGGAAGCGGTCCAGAGAAATAGGAACGCAGGAAGAGTTGTGGGCCCAAATTGCAGTAGAAAGTAGAAGTAGTAGTGCAAGTAGAAAAGCTCATATTTCACTAAGCATAATAATTTGCTTCACTTTCATTAATATTGTGTGATAGGGCAAGGACCTTTACAGAAAGAAGTTTAATCTGTTAGTGAATGAATTTGAGGTAGGCATAGATGGCATTGGTGTAACATACGGAATAGAATTTCTTTCTGACCAGGCACTCATGTACATGTATTTCAGGGTTCCCAAGGGTCATGGAATTTCTGGAATATCATGGAATTTTGGAAAGTCTATTCCAGACATGGAAAGTCAGGGAATTTTATCATTTTGGGGGCAAAGGCATGGAATATCAGGGAATTTTGAATTCAGAATTGGTGTATATCTGGTTATTAGCGTTACTGCTTGCTTGAGTACTGTAGTTGTGGTTAGGCCAACTTTGTTCATTCAATACCCATTTATTCATCTCTCGCTCTAAAAAAACACAACTGTTCTGAAACTTGTACCCTTCATTATAAAGTAGGTCATGGAAATTTAGTTTTTTTGTCATGGAATTTTACATTTCATGTTTTGTCATGGAATTTTACATTTTACTTTGAGTGGGAACCCTGGTATTTACATATACAACCGGCTACATTGTAAATAAAACCTATGCGTGCTACTGAACTCTGTCTCTACTAAAGGCAGATCACAGAATTCAGACCCGGTCACTATACTGTCAGTCTTGCACGCTCCTACCTTGCACTACCACCTCTAGCATGTGAACATTGCATCTCACACTCATGGTGCCTTGCGTTCATTTTAGAGAAAGTGTATGACTGACGTGGCAAAATAACTCAGGACATGCGTGATAGCCATGCTGTGTGCAAAATATGTGTTGTTAAAAGCAAGACTATATTCCAGGCGTCTTATTTCGAAGCTACAACTTAAAAAGCATTTGGGGAGATAGTAATGTTGCGTTAAAGAGAGGAACGGATTCAACCATACCTACCAGAGTAGGACCGAGACCAGGTTCTGTAGAGCGGCTGGTTATTTTATGTCAGTTGGTGGCATTCCCAAAGGAGGGTTTCTGTTTGTCCCCCAAGCTGCATTTGCCGTGGGTCCCCAAGCTGCATTTGCCGTGCCGTGGGTCCCCGAGCTGCATTTGCCGTGCCGTGGGTCCCCAAGCTGCATTTGCCGTGCCGTGGGTCCCCGAGCTGCATTTGCCGTGCCGTGGGTCCCCGAGCTGCATTTGCCGTGGGGAGAGACATGTAGAGAGGGTTGCCGTGGGGAGAGACATGTCGAGAGGGTTGCCGTGGGGAGAGACATGTAGAGAGGGTTGCCGTGGGGAGAGACGTGTAGAGGGTTTGGATCAGGTGGACAGGTGGCCATAAAGAGGGAGTCCAGTCAAAATGTGTTTTTGTTCGCTTATTTTGTTTTGTGTGTTTTTGTTCGCTTATTTTGTTTTGTGTGTTTTTGTTCGCTTATTTTGTTTTGTGTGTTTTTGTTCGCTTATTTTGTTTTGTGTGTTTTTGTTAGCTTATTTTGTTTTGTGTGTTTTTGTTAGCTTATTTTGTTTTGTGTGTTTTTGTTCGCTTATTTTGTTTTGTGTGTTTTTGTTCGCTTATTTTGTTTTGTGTGTTTTTGTTCGCTTATTTTGTTTTGTGTGTCCAATCAATACGGTTATGGTTATGGGATTTGGCAGACGCTTTGTCCAAAGCGATATACAAATACAAAACAATATAATACTTAAATTTAACAGGGAACAAGGACCCCCTCATAATCAAAACAATTAAGCATCCGCTTGCTACCATTTGTATACTTTGATGCCTTTTCTATTCTCTAAAGTTGTGGCCGGGTTCACTGTTCCGTGTTTTCTAGCTGGTGTGTAACTTGGTCTTTCGTCAACTTTGGATTTTGATTGATGTGGTCTTAATGATGTGGACTGACTCAAACACGTTCACCAGCTATCTTAATGGCAAGTAAGCCAAGCTCAGCAGCAGTAAGAACGGGTCATCATGACCTGAGTGATTCACAACAGATTGATTTGATTAGTCATAATCACAAAAAAGTTAAATGTTACTGTTTTAATTAATTACTGCATTTAGAATCTAGATCCTATAGATTCAAGATCATTACATCGTCATTGGTAAGCATTTATTATTGATAAAGCACAACCTTAACATTCAAAGCAAATTATTCTGTGGACCCCTTGGCTATGAGTGGTGTACCCCACTTTGAGAACCACTGGTATAAAGTCCATATGTAATGAATGTTGTTTCCAAGGGAGAAAAGCTATTATAGTTGATCATGTTAATTGTGTACCTGTACATTATGAATAATAGCACTAATGTATTCAGTATAATTTTGTTTTCAATATGGTGGAAAAATAATGCAGTGGGAATAACTAATGTTTGCTTATCTGCATTTATTTATTACAGGTCAAAAAACTAAGTGCATTGGGCTATGTCCCGATTTTGTTTTACGCACGGAGAGAAAAAGCCTCTGGAAAGTGGGAGGCAGATGTTATGACCGATCTGCCACCCGCTGAAGACAATCTAAACATTGTGGCCAGCATGAAGAGGGCATATAGTTGGGTCATCTATAGCGGGTCCGTGACCGTGGAGAGCGAAGGTTCGTTTCTCACTGGATTTGTCATCTATAAAGGTAAAAGAAAATAATTAGCCGGGGTGCCCCTCACAAAAATGTGGGGAAATTTATTGAGAGCCTTATATCCAACATGGCTGCCGACAGCCAAACTGGAAATTAACTTTTTAAAGGTTTTTAGTGTTGCCAACCACTCAAAGGCAAAATAAAGTGTTCCAACCAATAACCATCTCCTTGGTCTTTGAAGTGTTGAGTTGAAGGTGATTAAGGGGCCGTTTAGATAGATACTTTATTGATCCCTAGGGGAAATTCAAGGTCACAGTAGCATACAGACAACACACACACACATTCAATAACAGCAGAAAAAGCACGATGCCGTTTTTTTTTGTGAAACCGGTGAGGTTTTGTTAACGGTTACGCCTTGCGTGTACACGAAGTAGTTTAGGAGACTGAAACCGATAGTTTTCGAAACCGGCTTCCGAGGTGGGAATTTTTTACTTTTACTTCTACTTACTATTAAGTTGATTTTGATAACGTGTTTACAAACTTTACAGAAAATTGTAAATAGCCTACTGTCATGCAGTTAATGGAATACTGTGCAGAGTTGGGAAGTTATGGCTATCTGTGTGAATACACACACACAGGGGCAATTCTCTCTAGTTGTTTAGTAGCCTGATGATACGCACAGTGCGTACTTGGGTACGGCCGTGGTTTTGGCGTACCAACATCTGGCTGCCGCTCTCTCTTTTTTTCGAGCTCCGCTTTCATATTTCCTAATTGTCTCATGCGAAGCCATTGTTGTCTGTGATAGCATGCATTGATACAGGCAAAGACAGGTGACTATAAGACATTTGTTTTCTTTTTTAAATGTCCCGCGCCGGGGCCCCCTAGTGGAGCAGCCCCTTTGCCCAATGCCCAGACGCGGCCCTGAGTGTATGGCGTACCTGGGGTCTAAGCATACCTAAGACCAGTCGCTCCATTGTCTTCATATGTGATGTTAGAGCCTGTAGTCATTAAGCTCACTAGGGTGTGGGTGAGACATGATGTCTTCCACAGTGTTGGAACTTGTCCGAGACGTAGACTCAAGTTGAAGATGTGCTTCAGTGGCTCCCCCAGTTCAGCAGCACAGGCCTTGAGTAGCCTTGGACACAGTCTGTCAGGCCCGGCTGCCTTCTTGGGGCGAAGTTTCTTTAGTTGAACTCTTACTTGATCTGCTGTGATGATGGGGGGGGGGGGGTGCATCTGGGATCTGTGTGCCTGTTGGCTGAAGTCGTTGTCACCTCATTGTGCGTGATCGCCATGTGGGGGAGGGGTGCAATATCCAGTGATGGTGGGGGTACGATAGCCTGTGATGGTGAAGATGAGTGTTGCACTGGTATTGAGGGGGTGTGGGGGCTGGGGGATGACCACCTCCTTGATGTCCCCTGTCAAGGCTGTCATGGTCGTGGACACCTCAACAGGCACAGGCATGGAGGCGTCAGGCGGGGCAGGGCGTGAGGTGATGGTGGCTTAGGTCGTTGGGTGTCACCGGGATGCAGAGCTGGAGAGACTGGGAGACGGGGGTAGGGCACGCACGCAAACAAGAGCAGTGTCTGAGTCAGCAGGGGGTGGTGGACAGACCACTGCCATTGGAGCTGGAGCAGGGCAGTCAAACCTGTTGTAGAAGTGGTTCAGATGGTTCGCCCTGCCCAGGTCCCCCTCCACAGAGCTGCTGCTCTTCTTCAGGCCAGTTATAGTCTTCATGCCTTCCCATACCTCCTTTATGTTGTTTTCCTGCAACTTCTGTTCCACCTTCCTTCTGTAGTCCTCCTTAGCCTCTTTCAGCTTGACTTTGAGTTCCCCTCACAAGAATGCACTTAAAGAATGCCCTGGCAGGAGCATCACATATGAATGCTTTCACAGACAGTTGAAGTGCTTTGCCTCCATGAACAATGCCATCTTGCTGTAACTGCTGCAACTCCTGGAGAAAGTCACTTAAGTACTCTTCCATTGAATTTGGTTTAGCAACTCCACAGTAGATGGCCACAATGAAAGGAGCAAAGTTGTGAAAGTTGCAGAGTATGGGACACATTTGGAAGTTCCGGCGCCGTCAGAGCGGGAGTAAAAGTGAAGACGAGGCGTCAGGAGAAGAAGTGGAGATACAAGCCCTCAGTTCCATCGATTGTGATGGGAAACGTGAACTCACTGGCTAATAAGACTGACGAACTGGATGCCCTGGTAAGAAACCAGAAGTTGTACAGGGAATGTAGTTTGTTATGCTTTACGGAGACGTGGCTAACAAGCCATATCCCCACTTCTAACGTTGAGCTGCCTGGCTTCAGTGTAGCTTGTTTGGACAGAGTCTTTCTGGCAAAAAGAAGGGAGGCGGACTGGCGCTGTACATTAACAATAGATGGTGCAATCCCGGACATGTAACAGTAAAGGAGACTGTATGCTGTAAGGATGTGGAGTTATTAGCGGTTAGTCTCCGTCCGTACTACATGCCGAGGGAGTTCTCGCACGCAATTGCTGTATGTGTTTACGTTCCACCTCGAGCTCTTCCGGATACAGCATGTGACGTCATCCACTCCACAATCGCAAGGCTTCAAACCCAACACTGACGCCTTTTTTGTGATCTCTGGCGACTTCAATCACATAACACTGGACTCCACACTCACGAATTTTTACCAGTATGTTGACTGCCCTACAAGGAAAAACAGGACAATAGACCTCATGTATGCAAACGTGAGGGATGCATACAGTGCAAACCCCCTCCCCCCACTGGGAAAGTCAGACCACAACCTCATTCATCTCCAGCCAATGTACAAGCCCAAAGTACAGAGGCTACCAGTTCCCACACGCACCTTCAGGAAGTGGACACCCGAAGTGGATGAGGCTCTGAGAGACTGCTTCGAGTGTACTGACTGGAGTGTGTTACAGAATGGAGAGGACTTGGAGGAGGTCACACAGTGCACAACTGACTACCTGAACTTCTGCATGGACATTGTTGTTCCCACCAGAACTGTACGCTGCTTTCCCAACAACAAGCCTTGGATAACCAGCAATGTCAAGACCCTTCTCAACAGGAAAAAGATGGCGTTTAGAGAGGGGGACATGGCAGAGCTGAGGCGCGTGCAAGGGGGACTCAAATTCAAGCTGAAGGAAGCTAAGGAGGATTACAGAAAGAAGGTGGAACAGAAGCTGCAGGAAAACAACTTGAAGGAGACATGGGACTGCATGAAGGTTATCACTGGCCTGAAGAAGAACAGCAGCTCTGTGGAGGGGGACCTGCACAGGGCGAACCAGTTGAACCACTTCTACAACAGGTTTGACTCCCCTGCTCCAGCTCCAATGGCGGTGGTCTGTCCACCATCCCCCAGCCCCCACCCTCACACCCCCTCAATACCAGCGCAACACTCACCTCCATCATCACAGGCTATCGTACCCCCACCATCACTGGATTTTGCACCCCTCCCCCACATGGTGATCACGAACAATGAGGTGACAACGACCTCAGTCAACAGCCATCAGACACACAGATCCCAGATGCACCCCTCCCCCTCCCCTCCCCTTACACCCCTCACCATTACAAAGGATCAAGTGACAGTCCAACTTAAGAAATTGCGCAGCAATAAAGCAGCTGGGCCTGACAGACTGTGCCCAAGGCTACTCAAGGCCTGTGCTGCTGAACTGGGGGAACCACTGAAGCACATCTTCAATTTGAGCCTACACCTTGGTCAAGTTCCAACACTGTGGAAGACATCATGTCTCACCCCTGTCCCTAAGAAGCCACACCCTAGTGAGCTTAATGACTACAGACCTGTCGCTCTTACATCACATGTGATGAAGACAATGGAGCGATTGGTCTTAGGCATGCTCAGACCCCAGGTACGCCATGCACTAGACCCGTTACAGTTTGCTTACCAGGAGAAAGTGGGCGTGGACGATGCCATCACTTATCTTCTACACAGGACACATTCCCACCTGGACAAGGGGAAAAGTGCTGTGAGAATCATGTTCTTTGATTTCTCAAGTGCTTTTAACACCATCCAGCCCCTCAGATTGGGAGACAAGCTCTTGCAGATGGGTGTGGACGCTCACCTGGTAGCCTGGATTACAGATTACCTGACCGAGCGACCACAGTTCGTCAGACTGAAGAACTGTCTCTCTGACACTGTGATCTGCAGCACCGGAACGCCACAGGGAACTGTGCTCTCTCCAGTCCTGTTCACCCTGTACACATCTGACTTCTGCTACAACACCGAGTCATGCCACATGCAGAAGTTTTCTGATGATACTGCAATTGTGGGGTGTATCAGGAACAGGTAGGAGGAGGAGTACAGGAGCCTGGTGGAGGACTTTGTGCAATGGTGCAAACTCAATCATCTTCAACTTAACACTTCAAAGACCAAGGAGATGGTGGTGGATTTCCGCAGGTCTAAGCCCACTCTGCTACCAGTTCACATTGATGGGGTCAATGTGGAGGTGGTTAGCACCTACAAGTATCTGGGTCTCCACCTGGACAATAAACTGGACTGGTCAGCCAACACTGATGCACTCTACAAGAAAGGGCAGAGCAGGCTGTACTTCCTGAGGAGGCTGCGGTCCTTCAATGTGTGCAGTAAGCTCCTCAGGATGTTCTACCAGTCTGTTGTTGCCAGCGTCCTCTTCTATGCAGTAGTATGCTGGGGTGGAAGCACAAGGAAGAAGGATGTGGGGTGAATTGACAGGCTGGTAAGGAAAGCTGGCTCTGTAGTGGATGCTGAACTGGAGTGTATCACTTCACTATCTGACAAAAGGACCCTGAACAAACTGATCAACATCTTGGACAATGAGTGTCACCCACTCCACAGCACTATTGTTAAACAGAAGAGCCTGATCAGCTGGAGACTTCGCTCACTGCCTTGCACAACTGACAGACTGAGAAAGTCATTTGTCCCCAGGGCCATTGAACTGTTCAATGCCTCACTCAAGGGAAGAGGAGAGATAGACTCATAGTCTGTCTGCCTCTTCATCCCCTCCATGTTTGGTACTGTCTGTCCACTAGCCACTTGTCCCACTGTCTTTATGCCTCACTGTTTGCGTGCTATATTAGCACATTAGCACATATGCATAACCCCCCCCTCCATGCCACAGCCGAACTGTGGCCACACTTATACATTTTCTTAAATAGTTAAATATATAGATATATAGACTTTCCTTTACTTTATTTCTGCATTGTTGCACTGTTGACTTACTCATTTGCACTATCACCATGACCACTATCACCATTGCACTACCACCATGACACTCATTCACACAGAGCACCTTACCATACCTTACTATGCACAGAGAATCACAGGCTCAGTCCCTGCCTCAGTCATTGCAAGCGCCTCTGATTTATTAATCACCACTATGTGGATACTGTTTTTAGAATTGATTTAGATTAAGTGTTAGTATAATTTGTAATTTTGTTATTTGTATTTTAGTATATTTTTATATATTGTATTAAGTGTTAGTATAATTTGTATTTTAGTATATTTAGCATATTCTTCATCTTCTACTGTCCTTACTGCTTAGTTGTGTTTTTATATTATATATCCCTGATATCTTATAGTGCGGCCATATTTAGTAATTTCTATATGTCAACCCTGTTCTGTGAAGGATAGCCTATATGTAACTTTCTTACAAAGTCAAACCAGCAAACACACTACCAACCACTGTGAGTGAACCATTAAACAATCTTAACAGAGTTGAAGGAGTTTATTAGTGTGAAAAAACATCTTACCATTTTAAACTTACTTTTAAATTTATCTGAAGTGACTCGCAACAAACGTACAGTGCAATAGGAGACAATATTACCTTTACTCTGAAATCAATAGCCCATTGTATTTACTAAATTGCAATGTGTACATCAGTTTTACATACATTAAGTGTCTAAAATTAATTGATTAAATTCAAGCCATGATGACCCAATTTGAGCAACTTCCAATGAAATTGTTTAAATTACGTTTACATAAAATATACATGTTACTTCAACATCACTGTGCTATACAGCTTGAGACATGTACTTGAGATTCAGATGATGCAATTCATAATAATAGAAGATAATTTGCAATATCTTGAGAAAATATTTTTACGAAGACATGCAATTTGGAACAACTGATACTTTGTGCATGCTCAATACCTAACGCACTCATGGTAGGAACAAAGCATGCTCATCTGAAAGCATAACATACATGTTATGTAACCAACCCAGCTCCTGGCATTTAAGCATAACTAACATTACAAACACATGTGAAAACTTTGGCCAACAACACTGATAGCTGCTTGATTATCTCAGTATTATCTAAGCACAGTGGCAGTATCGTAGCCTATGAGGTTTATCCGAGGCGCGATTATTGCTAGGTGAAAATGTAAAAAAAAAATTAGGGGGCAGCCGTGGCCTACTGGTTAGCGCTTCGGACTTATAACCGGAGGGTTGCAGTTTCGAACCCCAACCAGTAGGCACGGCTGAAGTGCCCTTGAGCAAGGCACCTAACCCCTTACTGCTCCCCGAGCGCGGTTGTTGCAGGCAGCTCACTGCGCCGGGATTAGTGTGTGCTTCACCTCACTGTGTGTTCAATGTGTGTTCACTGTGTGCTGAGTGTGTTTCACTAATTCACGGATTGGGATAAATGCAGAGACCAAATTTCCCTCACGGGATCAAAAGAGTATGCAGTATATACTTATATTGCAGGCCTATGCTTAGAATTTACTTATGTGATTCACATTCATCTTACATGATTATGGTTGGATAAATTAATTGCTGTTGCAAAATATGTTGGGCTTTAAAGAGAAACATGACTAGTTTGTGTAGTTCAGTTATTTGTAGGTTTCAGGAACCTTTCAGCTATACTGGAAAAATCAATTAAAGTGGTCGTTCAGAAAGAATAATGTTCTGCCCTTTGTCTGTTATTATAACATTATCAGTATGAACCATGTACACTGCAAAATAGATTTAATCTGACCCGATGTCCCCACACCTTCTTAAAATTCAATGACTTTTCAAGGACTTCCCAGGTCCAATTCCCTCAAAGACCCAACAGTTTAAGACATGGATCAAGATTAATTCTTACAAATTGTTTACAATAACTTGATGGCTTTACAGAAACGTACAGACAACATTTAAAAAAAGAGAGAGGCTTGAATGTGCCAACACTTATCAATTTTCAGTGATGGCTGACAAAGTAGTTATCTTGCCTTCTCTAACAGAATATAGAAATTCAAACACTTTTAATTTCTAATGTCTATTTTCAAACATTTTCAAGGCCTTGATTTCCCCCCTCATTTTCACAAATTCTCATGGCTTTTACGGACTGTGGGAACCCGACTGACAGTTAGAAGGTGCATTTACACAACGCTTGCCATGTTCTCCTTTTTAGCAACACTCAGACACGCAAACATGATGCTGCATCTTTGGAGACATGGAGATAAAGGGCCGTATATCTTGCACCCTGGTGCATGGTGTAAAACTCGTTTTCCACCCGGCGCAAAGTTTATTTTCTTATTTTTCACGTTTATTTTTTAAACAATGTGCCCAGGGGTGTGGCAATTAACAACCTAGGGAGTGGCCTGGCGCATTGTCTAAAAATCGCTATTGTACACTACCTAAAACGCATTACGCCACTGACCAAGAGAAAGCTGGTCAGGGGCCGTATTCACAAAGAATTTTAAGGCTAAAAGTAGCTCCTAAGTGGCAAATTTAGGAGCAACTCCTAAAAATAATGGGCGTGTCACTCCTAACTTTAGGACTCCTAATTGTTTTCACTAAAAGTAATTTACGAAGCATTTTAGACCTAATAGTAGCACCTAAGTCTGGGACAACTTAAAAGAAGTCGAGAGGACTCCTAACTCACTAAGACCTATTCACAAACAGCTTTTTGTGGCATTTCACGTTGCGATGTTTTGAAATGCGTAGCCTAACAGGAGCTTCCAATCGCGAGGGAACAATTTTGCATTCCATAAAAGGGATGCAATAACGCCACCAACAACAACCAAAACTACTCATTGTGAACATGTAAATTAAATGTAACGTTTCATTGTGAATCAAATTAAAATGTTCTCCTCTTTGCAAACATAGGTATATGGTGACAGATTAATTTAATAATGTTGCAAAGATACTGCATCAATCCGTATGTTTCAATAGGCAACTAGGCTATTTGTTTTGCCTTACTCTTTATTCATTTAGGCTAGGCCTTTTTATTCAGTTATTCATCATCTTCCATCCTTCGCACTACTTGTGTAGCGCACGCATTCTCAGACCTGTCACCTGTCACTCATCATTGTAAGGGAGGTGTTTGGAATCATTCCCGCATTACAATCATCAGCCAATCAAGGTGGTCACTTCAGTGAAGCTCGTGCATGAGTAATGACGTCATCCATAGCAACGAAGACTCACTCTTAGTTTAGGAGTTGTCATTTTTCCTTACTAACGGCTCCCACACACAGCTGCGTGCATCACGTTGCTAGAGACGCATCCCATTCACTTTAAATGGGCTCACGTGATCCGTTGCCGAACTGAATTGTGGGTCCGTCGCGTTGCGTTTCTCCCGCTGCTCGCGTTGAGGAGTTCAGCTGTTGCTGCACCGACAGACGGCACCGGCCAATCAAGCCAATCTACGGACGGCACCAACCAATCACATTACGGTTTTACTTCAAGTCATTTACAAAGCTACCGTCGGGAACACCCACTGGAATGCGTTGACGGAACGCAGCTGTGTGTGGGAGCCGTAAGAGTAGGTCTGAAAGGCTTTGTGAATAACTTTTAAGAGAAAACCCCTAGCTAAAATCTTTTAGTGCGATTTAGGAGTACTCCTAGTGGTAAGATAAAAGGCTTTGTGAATACGGCCCCTGAAGTCAATGGCGAGTTGTTTATATGTTATTTTAAGAGCACATTGTCAACAGTCATATTGGCACAATGCACCATCATTCTATCCTCCATGAATGCGCACCAGCACACATCCATGCAAAACATTAGAAAAATTACAAGATTAGGCTACAATGGGAAACGTAATTAAAATAAAGATATTACAAAATACAGTACATCTCACAATGCATTTGCAAATTGGTAATTACGGTTAATACTGATGCATTTTTTGACATCGCCCTTTGTTTAAATGATGTTACACCCCAAACACACCCATGACTGATTAAGAAACCTAGGAACACCTTGTTGCACCATGCGCTCGACGTTTGATAACAAAAACACTGCCAATGTGGAATGGACATCCTACTGAATTTGAATAAGCTTTTGACTATGACGATGAGCTTTAGGGCCCTATCATGACATTCTAAAGTGCATCGTCACTCGTCAAAAGTCTATTCAAATTTAGTAGGATGTCCAGTTCACATTGGGAGGGGTTTCGTTATCAAACGTGGAGCGCATGGCGCAACAAGGTGTTCCTAGGTTTTTTAATCAGTCATATAGACCTCTCCAGAATAAGTCCCGCCTCCTAACTTCCGTATCCATCCAACCTTCGGTAGTCAAATGTCTATGGGAAATAACATGGCGTTTTGAAAGATTGTACCTGTCAAACTTTGTAGGTGACAAAGTAGAAAAAGCTGCTGGGCAGATTGGCCTACACACTTCTGCCATGTAGTTTCCACTGGATTTTTTGATTTTCGGTGCCGTTTAAGTAGTATAGTCTATAGTATACTACTTAAACGGCACCGACAATAAAATAATCCAGTGGAAACTAGGTGGCAGAAGTGTGTAGGCCAATCTGCCCACCAGCTTTTTCAACTTCGCTACCTACAGATGTTTTACCGGTATGATATTTCGAAACGCCATGTTATTTCCCATAGACAATCCACGCCCGGAAGTTGGATGGATACGGAAGTTACGGAGGCGGGACTTATTCTGGAGAGGTCAATGGGTGTGTTTGGGGCGTAACATAATTTTAAACCAATGAGAATGACATCTGTCAATTGCCTTTAACGGCGCAACGCGCAATATGTCAAATAAATGCATCGGTATTTTGGCATTCAACGGCGCATTTGAAGGAGGCTGCTTGCGAGACCGTATGGAATAATAATTCTTAAACCATGCTTTACTAAAACCTAGCATAGCCTTCACGCATTTGCACTCGTATATTATTTGAACTCATTGGCAAAGTGAAACTAACTTCACCAAGGAGTCAGTCAACGACAAGACAGTTATATGCAGGTACTTTCACTATTGACTGACGATAGGTTACCACCGAAAACATAGGCTGGAAAAAGCAACACTTACCCTAATATTGCTCAAATGACTGAATAAAACAACATTTATCCTGCAGAGGAGTTGCTTATATCTCGTGACAGTGCGTCTTCAGCTGTGCTCCATACGTGTCTCTCGCCTCTCCCCTAATCACTTTTAACCGTCATTACCAATTTGCAAATGATGGTGAATAACTACTCATCATGAGATGCACAGTATTTCGTAATATCTTTATTCTAATTATGTTTCCCATTCTAATCGTGCAATTTGTAATGCTTTGCATGGACGTGCGCTGGTGTGCGTTCATGAATGATAGAAGGATGGTGCGTGCACCTGCCAATATGACTGTTGACATGCGCTCTTAAAATATGAACAACTCGCCATTGACTTCTGACCAGGTTTAGGTGGTGTACGATTTAGACGATTTACGATTTAGACAACGCGCCAGGCCCCTCCCTAGGTTGTTAATTGCCACACCACTGGGCGCAATGCTTAAAAAATAAACGTGCAAAATACCAAATTAAACTTTCCGCGGGTGAAAAACGAGTATTATGCCATGCGCTGGTGCCCAAAATACAGCCCTTAGACTGTCATGATAGGGCCCAAAATGTCAAGTGTTACTAGTGTCTATTAGAGTTAACAGGACTGTCCCACGCTTCAGTTAATAGCTGAGAGTCGGCTATAGTCCTCAAGAGCGACGCTTGCCTTAAATGGAAATACCTGTATGCTGAAGTTTTCCTGTGACACATACATTGCAAAACTGTAGATGTACAGCACAGCAATGTGTAATATGACAGCTGCAAAATGGCTGAAATGTACTTGTGTAATGTGGATCCAGACTATTTGGGAGTCGGCAAAGTATACTTTGTCTGGTTTTTTAGACTTTTCTTAGTGACACACTGCACTAGAAACACACACGCACACACACACACATGCCCACAGGTGCACACTGGTACACTGTCCATGGTAAAAGTTTGAACATGCAAAGAAGTGTGTAATACTCTGTTAGCAGAAGTATACTTTCTAATGATTTGTTGTGCATCAGGCTGCATGTGCTCTGCAAGGCAGAGCCGGCTCTGCTGCAGGGTGGACATAAGCTCCCCCTGCTGGTACAAAGTGCCTCCTGCAGGTATTATGCTCAGACCTGTAGGCAGGGCCGCCGCAAGGGGGCGAAAAATTAGGATGATTCTAAGGGCCCAGCACTGACAGGGGGCCCCCAGAGAGCATCTATTTATTATCATCAAGTAGACCAGGCTAAATAATATAGTCAAAATTATAACTTTTTTTGTTTAACTCTTGTAAGATGTTCAGATCTGTGGGACCCATTTTCAATGTTTGTTAAAAGAAAATATGTTATTTATTATTTTTTTTAAATTTCTTCAAAATATTTATTATTTCTTCATTATTTCTTTGTTGGCCTTGGCTAATTTTCTGTGAAGAACATAAAAAATTACTTATTTTCAATGACTGCACACGGTACACCCCCCCTACACATAACTATTACATATGTGACCCTGCAAGGCGAAACCAGTCGCTTTGCGCACAGTGCTATTTAGAGAAAATCCACGATAAACAAACGTATGGGTTAAAATGTCAACTCGAATTTCGAATTTCATGTTTTCGCATAATTTCGACAGTATACATTCTACACTTTCATATTGTGAATAAATTTCACGGAAAAAACATACGTTTTGACTGTTAAACCCTGACTTAGGTGAAGATTCAACACATTAGCGTGACAATTAACTTAAAAGGGTGATTTTCTCCTCTTCTGGCGTATCGTGACAGAAGAACCATGGCAACTTTGGATGCGGATATCTTAGCGATACTTTTTGCAATACCCCCGATATACATATCGTTGGAAAGCTTAGTTTATGACCGTTCATGTGAGCACAATAATTTACCAATTTTACCAAAGCGACTGGTTTCACCTTGCTGGATGTGGTGTTCGGATCTACTGGAATAATTGTAGGTGCTATGTACCTTAACCGTGTCCTCCTCCTACTGGGCCTGCTGTGTGTATGTGTGTGTGTGTATGTGTCTGTGTGTGTGTGTCTGTGACTGTAGGTGTCTGTGTGCACCTGCTATTCCCACACAGTTACAAAATTGTTACATTTTCAGGCACCTGCTCCTGTTCGTATTAAGTTCTAAAAATCTTGTTTTACCTTTAAAAGGTTAAATCCATATTCTAGGACAATTGTTCACTTTGTGATACAAGCACCAAAATTGGCATTAACAATCACTAGAACCTACTTTTTGAGGAAAGCACATAAGCCACCTGAAAATTCAACATGGCGGCCATTTTTCAAGATGGCCGCCACAACAAAGAAAACATTATTGCTGTAGAACTTTAATGGATGGTCGTATTTACATGATCTAGGCATCAATTTGTATGTATTTTAATGGCTAGTTTCCAAGATGGTGGCCAGAAATAGTTGGACCAGAGACTTTCTAATGAGGAGACACAGCACTCAAAAAATCCTCCATAGAAATGCATGGGGTTAGTTTGTAACGTTGTCTACACATATCCCACCCCTTCCTCGGCAAAACGTTGACATGTGAATACATTGAGCCAATCATGTGGTGTGATGTGAATACATTGAGCCAATCATATGGTGTGTGTGTTGCCAATCATGTGTTGTGAACTCGCCACTGGTGTCGTGAAGCCTTGCGCACGCGCATTTCTGCTGAATAGGATGCCCGATGAGTGCCCAAAAAGCGTTGCAATATGGCCGCTGAATGGAGGGACTTGCCTAAAAGGACTTTGGTATAGTGCCCTGCACGGGCCTATTATCTGGGCCTGAGCCCGGTCCTGGCCCGAGGGGGTGGAGCGCCAGCCCGGCCCAGTCCGACAGGTTTTCAGAATTCTCAGGCCCGATCCCGTATCAAGCCCGACTTTTTTTTTTTTTTTTTTAACCTCCCATAACAATGTTTTAGCGTGATAGAACGCTATATTCATTGGGTGCGTTCGTAAATGTAATCTGCCGCTCTGAAAATGGGATAACGCTCTGCAGTTAGAAAAAAAACAGCATTCTATTTTTCTGTGAATAAACAAACGTTTCTGACAGATCAAAGTGGACATAAAAGAGCATGTTAAAATATGGGCTCGTGTTTCGAACAGCATGCTTGAGAACTAGTAGTAGAGTTGTTTAAATGATTATTTCGTTTTTTTTAATGGGCGCACAGCAAATCCAAATATAAGGTAGGCTACAAAAACCAACAAAACGCTTAAACCTTATTACAGTGTTTATTAGTAGGCTAAATGTAGCAAAAGCCTATCAATATTTTTCTTCTTAATAAATACAACAACTCTTGCCTGGGCGTCCGCCACATGACCGTTCAAAATGTTTCTGGAGATGTGATGAACCTGTTTTTTTGCTGTCATATGACAGAACAGCTTTGCATACAACACACTGAACAAACCCGGTTGGCTTATCTTGAAGGGTTGTAATAAGATGAAACTTAGTCCAGAACGGAGCTTTTCCCTTGGTGTTGTTCACTCTCTTCAATTCGCCATTTTCAATCTTTTTCTTTATGTCGTTCTCCATGTTTGTGGTGGGAGTCGGGAAGTCGCACGAATCGGATGTGTAAGTGTGGGGCAGAGCTGCTGCTGCGTTCAAGTGTTTCCATTTAAACACAAAATAGTTCTTTAATTAGCAGTTTTTTTTTAAAAAAAGAAATTAATTCAATTGAAAAATAAAAGTGCCCGAGCCTGGCCCGTGTCCGAGGTAATTATACGGTCGTCGGCCCGAAGCCCGGTCCTCGGGCTGTCGGGCCCCTCGGGCCTAGGGCTCAAGTGCAGGGCTCTACTTTGGTTAGACTGCACTCGAAAATTGTTAATCGAAGCTCACTGTCACAGCTTTGCCAGGTTCTTCAGCAGCACCTCACTCTGCACCAGCCACTTCCCCAGCCACGCCCACTCATCAGACTCACACTCCTGTCACTCATTCTCTCTCCCCTGCCTACTGAGCCCTTACACCTGCAGCTGATCAATCAGCTGATCAGCTGCACTATATCAGGCCTCTTCCACACACACACTTTTTCTGGCCTCGTCAGTGCTGTATCAAGGACTCAGCCAAAGACTTGCGCCCTCGCCTGCTCTTCAGTCTTCTTTGGACTGAGTTAAGTTTTGGACGTGTGAACCCGTTTCTATGAACTTTGTTGGACATTGCCCTCTATCTTCAGTTGCCTTAGTCTGATCTCCTGTGTGTTTGCCTTGTTTTGAATTCTGGACCTGCAAGTAGTGATGGCCAAATGAGGCTTCCTGAACCACTGAGGCTTTCCAGTCCATTGGTTCGCGAAAAGGTTAATTTACCCGAAGCCTCATGAAACAGTGTGCTCCCTAGTGACACCTGCTGTGCAAAGCAATGTATCGCACAAAAATCTATTCATCCTGAGCAACCAAATTGTCATGGTGTGGGCACACCCTTTTCCTATTGCCTGTGTATTAAATAAAGTATTTTACTCTGCTTGTGTTTACCTATGCTCACACAACTCACACACACATAACTTTGTGTTCAACTATTCAGTAGTTCTTTGGGTTAGTTATGACAGCGAATGCCCCAAATGAGTGTAAAGAAATCACTGAGTGCAGTGCTGACTGAGTGCAATAGTGTAGTGCTTATAGGACTGAGAGGGCAATTGTGTAGTGCTTGTGGAACTGGGAGTGCAATTGTGTTGTGCTTGTGGAACTGGGAGTGCAATTGTGTAGTGCTTATGGAACTGGGAGTGCAATTGTGTAGTGCTTATGGAACTGGGAGTGCAATTGTGTAGTAGAGAGATATAAAATACACCTTCTGTCAAGATGATGGATGGGGGGCCTCCCACTAAGGTCAGAGGTCAAATTAAAAATGTGCTGATTCAGGGGGGCGTTACCTTCCAGATCATTCTTGATCACGTGAGGTAGGCGTATCTTATGACGTCATGATGGGGAGGTCTTACTTTCTGCAGGCGTGTCTTATGACATCATACGAAGGGGTGGGGACCGGTCTTGTTTTTCTGGAACTTTCAGCAACATCGGTGTAACTTTGCTTTGTACCTTGAAACCGTAAAAAGTTTAGACTTTTTTTTTAAAATGTATAAAAGAAGTAATGTTTTTTTTTTTTTTTTTAAATGTATTATTGAAAAATAAAAAGAAATTAAAATAAAAGTCTGTAAAGCACAACCTGAGTGTGAGAGGACACAGTGTTGAACAGTTAATTTTTGTGTTGGGGGCCTGTGCGGCGTGCGTGGCTTGCGAGGGCTCTGAACTCAGGGAGCTTGGGATTCCTTAGGATTCCCTGTGATTCCCTGGGCCTAGTAGCGGGCAGAGGCAGGCAGGCAGAGTCCCGGGGATGGGGCTCCGCGCACGCGCGAGAGAGAGAGTTCTGGAGCTCTTAGTCGCACGTCTTCTCCCTCCGACGGTTTGACTGAAAATGACTGAAAAAGCGGGAGGGTTTGGGGGCGTGATCAAACAAATGGGGAGGAATCAAAAATGCCTGTGGGCCGGGTTAGAGGCTGAGTGTACAGGCACAGCAGGGGGTAGGGGTTGAACTTGCACATGCACATGTATGTTGCAAACGTAGGGGCATTCCTTAACCATCAAGTCACGGTACGTCATCAAGCACGAGGTTCGTAAACACAGAGAGGATAAAAGGAGCAGATGCAATCGAGCCCCGGGCAACCTTTTTAAAATTCTCCTTCTCTGCAGCATCAGCGCGCATAAGAGGTGAAACCTAGGCTAGCCATTGTGTGAAAATGGCTGAGCAGATGCAAACAGGCACGGGTAACCTTTTTAAAATTCTCCTTTAAGCCTTATGGCCTGCGATTGAAAGTTCAAGCACAATAGAGGGTAGTGTAGGATTACATACATGTAGCCTATGTTGCAAACACAGACATTCCTTAAGCATTAAGACACGCTGCGCCATCAAGGACGAGGGTCGTAAAAACAGAGAGGATAAAAGGAGCAGATGCAATCGGGCCCGGGCAACCTTTTTAAAATTCTCTTTTAAGCCTTATGGCATGCGATTGAAAAGTTCAAGCACAATAGGGGTAGTGTAGGATTACATACATGTAGCCTATGTTGCAAACGTAGGTATTCTTTAAGCATTAAGACACGCTAGGCCATCAAGCGCAGAGGCTCGTAAACACAGAGAGGATAAAAGAGCTAGAGAGAAAGAGCAAACATGGCTAAGAGAATGAGTGCTGGCGGCAGTGCTAGCGGCAGTGAGGAAGAGGCGCTCACTATTGATATGGATGCTGTTGCGGGGCCGTCTAGCGAAGCAGTCACTCCTCAAAACAGGATTTCTAAACCTGACGAAGGCTTGGCGAACGCTCCAGCAAGGAAAAAACCGAAGCCCATTTTTACCTCCAGATATCAAGATCCTCCTCCCAACGAGTTAGGAGGAAAAGAGAGATGGTGTAATATCATTTTAGGCTACGACTTTCATTTTCAATTGGGGCAACTGAGTCTGTAGACCTATAGTCTACTGTGACTGAACAGATCGAGGGGTCTCCTCCAAAGGACCCCATCATTTTGAGATCTTACGACTTTAAAACGTGTCAAGGGATCATCGGTAACTGTTTGAAAGGTAAAACGGAGGGAGAAGAGAGTATCTCTGCGGTGTGGTGCTCTGTACCTACAAATGATGAGAACGTGTATATCAGGTGTTTTTGTTGCCTGAAGAATGAAGCTCCGCCGTCTTTCTTTACACTCTCTCGTCAAGTGGGTGAGGATAAGGAAAAGGCTACAGTGTAAATTGTGATTATTTCACTTTACTTAAAAAACTGTGAAAACCTGTTGCCTTAGAAAAAGTAAGTAAATTAACTTGGTAAAGTTTGTTGTACTGTATATTGTATAATATTCTGAGTTGTAAGTTCATACGAAAGTTGTTGTTACTCACACACTCACAAACACACACACACACACATCCATATGTACATGTACAGTATACAGACACACACACATTCAACAAAATGTAGTCATTCAAACTAACTTGAGCTTCAAACTAACTTGCTTGCTTACTTAAAGATTATTAAGTAATTATTCCAGTTGTTAATACAACTTATATAGCACATTAACTTCCACAATTTTGCATTGACATAGAATGTAATGCTAAACTGTTTTCATTCAAATAATGACAAGATTTACCATAAACATTACAGAGTGTGCACCCTGCATGTATGAAACTCAGGCTTTTAATACACATTTTTAGTTTGTGCAGAAGGTGATGTTGGAGTTAGCCTTAAGGGGTTGCATGAGAAATGTATGTTAGATTGTGCAAAATACCCTATAGGGTTTATAGGCATATTAAGGCCTGCATCTGCATAATCTATCTTTAATAATCAATTTTTCTGATTTTTCATAAAGCCAGATTGTATTTGAGTATATAGGCCTACTGTAGACATATCAGCCTCACTACTTTAACTAAAGCAAACATTTTATATTCAACAGTTAATATTGAGATTGGATGTCAGTTGTCAATAAAAGACTGCGTCGTTACATTCCTTGTGTCACTGATTCCTTGTGTCCTTGTCTTCTGCCTCACACATTGTTTATACATACATAGCACCGAACCCTCATTATAGCCCCAAATGAACACGGAATTCCACTAAACGTAGCATTCTACCTTGTTTTGAAGGGACTGGTTGTTTTTGAATGGTCTGGCACTTGCCTAAAGCTAGCCTCTAGTGTGAATTTGGTGAGGTTTCACGTGTACTCTTCAGTTTAGAGATTGAGGCGTCTGATGCTCTGTGTTTCCGTGTGATAGTGAGGCCTTGCTGTTCCGGACAGTATTATTTGGCGACCTTCAACATTTTATCCATTCCTACTTGTGATAATAAACTGTATAAAATAATAAACTCTCTCGTTCAATCCTTTAAGCAATAATAAGCCTAATAAGGCTCATTTCCATAACGTTACACTTTCTTCATGGAATGGTGGGCATTTCATTCATTCATCATTGCTCTGTAAGCATTCTTGCGTGTGTTCATTTCTGAACAGAATTCACAATCAAATTGACAGATTCACATTGTCAGATTCAGATGGGGTTTTTTTTAAATGTTTATGTGCACTGAGTAATACTTACTTGACTTGACTTACTTACTTAGTATAACTTCATCTAGATAAGTTCCTTTACTTGTCTTTTCCAGGCAATCGGTTTCCAAATTGTTTAAAGTGTAGTTGTATAGTTAACACATCAGATTTTACAGTGTACATTACTGTGTGTACATGATTCAAGTGTAATCGGATCATTTGGTGTGTTTGTGATTTGACAACAAAATAGAGTTTCATTTTAAAACAAGTGTTTCATTTTGTAAAAGATCTGAGGGATTCTGTTATTTGGCTGTGGCGGCTGTGTGTTAATTGTGTTTTTCGAGAAAAAAAAATTGAATTTGAAATTTCAAAATTCTGCTTAAGCAATGGAAGGAAAAAAAACTGTAACAACAGTTCTGCTCACACCGTTCTCTAAAAATTTGCTCCACGATCTTACGAAGCCCCCTTTAGTCAAATAAATCTCCTCAGGTTGTAATTTTAGGCTATTCTCTTTTGACAACTCAACTGTTTCCACAACTTTGTTTTCTGGAGATTTTAATCATTTTACATCTCTGAATGACAATATATCTTGTTTTATACTTTGAGAATCCCCACATTTTTTTGTTTAGATCAGAAAACCGCATCGGAAATCAGTTTCCGTCCTTTAATAGAGCATTGTTCAATTTCCAATAACCTCATAGTGATGGAAAATCTGAGGGGTCTGTTTATCCGGACAAATAGCAGACTGGGGAAACGTAAGACATGATCAATCCACGATTTGAACGTTACGTTTTTTATTTGACATAGTGATGTCCAAACCTCCTGCACATATCTGTACATACAGTACTGTGCATATCCGTCTATATGGTTTTCTTATAATAATTTCTTATAATATATTCTGTAAATAAGCTGCAAACATCTATAGTATTCTTACTACTATTATAAAGTTACTGCTACTTCATTGCACATATCTGTAGCCTACATGTTGTTCATACATTGTTCATATGCTATATAGGCCTACTGCTAATACGCTGCACATATTTACCTTCTGGGTTTACCTTCTGTAAACCAGCTATTCTTTTCAATTTCTTGTCCTGTCAGTCTATAATTTATATATCACATTGCACTTTCCTGCTTTTTTTACACTTCTGGTTAGACGCAAACTGCATTTCGCTAACTTTGTACTTGAACTCTGCATAATGCCAATAAAGTTGAATCTAATCTAAGACCCAGCAATTCAAGTTGAATCTAATCTAAGACCTATACGTAAGTCAAGCATCACACTGGCAAATTTGCAGTGCATGTATTCGAGTCCTACTGCACTCTTTGTGTTGCACCCTGTGCATGTAAAATGTGCTATATAAATAAATACTTACTTACTTAACGGAGCGCACAAACTTTCTTTTCAAAATGGCGGACATAGCATTTTTCTCATTTTTATAGCGACGCAAGGGGTGATTGATGACATTTTTGGGGGTGTGTCTTACATAGGCATGTTAGTTTTTCACAGTGTTTCATTGGTTGATAACAGTTCAGGGGGGAGTGTTGTAACATAAAGACATAAAAAGCATCGGGTAGGTGTGTACCGAGTAACTAACTTTCAAGACAGTCAAACCAATAACTTGTCAAGAGTTTCTGGACCTGTATTTACAAGGATGGCCGAATCGCATACACCAAGAGTATCTGTTTCCAAGAAAAGAGTTACGCTCACGTCGGTTAGCAACAGGCTAATGGATCCTGAAATAACTTTTGCACCAAAAAGAGGAATGCCGGAAACATTCGTAAACTTTTTTCATAAACCGAGCAATGCTCTGGAATACCAATGGATGTTGAGTGATGGTCGCATAGGAGGCTATGTTTTTGACAAAGAAGAATGCAGTGTGAAGCTATATGTTTTGGCTTCACCGTATATGGTGTTTTCAGAGGGGATGCTACACATCTCATTTTGTGCTGCCGATTGGATAATGTTTAGGGATATTTGGAGTGATCTTGAACTACCTGTTTCGGATAGCACTTTCACAGCATCATGGAATAGTTCGGTCTATACCAAATGTTACCATATTTATGCTAATTGTCTTGAAATAGAACCACAGGGGTTCATTCACCTGTGTAGTGATGACTACAGAATAGCAACATATGCTGAAGCAATATTTACTGCAGAAAATGATGTAGAGAAATTCGTACAAGGTCCTAAAGTGAGGTATCTATGGAAAGACATGCTTGTTTTAAGTAATGTTTTCAAAAAGGTTGATAGATTGTTCAAATGTAGTGTTGGCTTGGATAGATACCAAAGGATCAAGAGGCGTCTTTTCCCGATGCGTTGCCTTGATCTAGCCAACAATTGTGAATCGTCAGCTTTGGAATCAACGCCCCTCGTTTACGAAGCTTAAACAGTGAGCATGCAAAGGGTCACTTCAGTCTCAGTGATAACTTGAAACTTGAAATGGCTGAAGAGTATGTTTGACTTAACGAAATGACAGACATACAAGAAGAAGAAAATGCTGAAACACCAATGATTGTCTCGTCAACAAATACCTGTGAATCCTCTGAAGCTACCGGATTTGGTTGTCACTACCTTACAACATCCTAAAGGCGTGTGTGTGTGCAGCATTCTACAGCATATCATCGCTGAGAAGTTATGTGAGAATTGTTTCGGCGGTGAAGTCCGGATGCCTACTACTAGCAGAAGCACATAGGGGATCTAAAAAACAGAGACTTTTTAAGCCAGAATTGTTACAAGTCATCACAAGTGTTTTCCAGACGTAAGGAATTCATGCAAACCCTCAAAATTCCTGGGGTGCTGTAGAGGCCCTTGTGTATGAAACATTACAATCAAGGAAAACATTGCTGAAGCTCTGGATTAAAGCTCTGGACTGTTGGTGTGAAAAATACTTTTTTCAAAAGATCATTGTGTTAGAAACAGGCAATCAAAAGATTCTGACTTTTCAAGATTCTGTTATAGCCTACCATAGAATTTGCAGTGCTTAATGCCCTTAAACACAAATGATGCTTGCTAGGTCATTGTCTGAAGACTGCTCTAACCTATTGTATGTAGAGTAGGGGCCTCCATTAACAAACCATATCACGTAACAGTATGTGAAATTTGAAAAAACATGTCATAGACAACATATAATAGCTGTATGTACATATACTGTAGATGTTTGTATCATTAATTTGTATGAAAATGTGTTTTTTGTATTTATAGATAGCTTTTAAACTAGTTTGATACTTTACCATTGTAAATGTGTTTGTGTGGGTGACAATAAATCAATATTTGGTGAAAAGGTTATCATGACGGACCCTCTAAATGCGGTTTACTACACCATCCAGTGAGGGGTCTTTCGACGATAAAACAAGATTAAAAGAAGCTGTATTTAAAGATACAGGTGTACGTTTGTCTGACAAAGATGTCACCGACTGGTTATCTGTCGAGGATTCTTATACACTTCACAAAAATATGCATGTTAATTACAAGATAATTGTTTTGAAACAGTTTCAAGCAGACTTGGTGGATATGCCTATATACTCAAAGTAGAATGATAACTTTAAATATACGTTCACACACATAGACATTTTTAGCAAAGATACCTGGGTATGTATGAAAATAATAATTGTATAAATAGTTGAATCCATTTTAAAGGAGGAGGGCCTCAGAAATTGCATGCAAACGGACCGTGGGGCAGAATTCTTCAACAAACATATTTTTTGTATTAAAAGAGACTATTACTTTAATAACTCAACAGCACTGAAGAAACATATTGTAAGCTTATTCATTTCAAACAAATAAAAACTCCCTCTGACGGTGGTGACTTTAGAACTGACTGTGGGCACTAATCTGATGGCGGTGACAGTGGCCTCATTACAACATACAATTCCAAAACTTATACCACTCAAGTCAATAGCTTCTTGCTTAACAACTTTGTTATTTTTTGGACCAATGGTTAAATAATCCTGAGCACTGAGATAAACATTTTTCAAGGAATATAAGGTACAATTAAGCAATATCATTATTAAAAGTACCCATCATCAAATATTAAATCATCATGGTAAAAAATAAAGTCATTACCAGTAGGAATTATGCATCACTGACATCATCTTAAACCGTCATCTAGTGCCCCTACTCATGCTAATTCATAATAATACATTGTATTGTTCTGAAAACTGGATTGTAAACTGTATTTATGACGTGAAGAACAGATAACAAATAACAATTATGAGCACTGTGGCAAACAATAAGAAACATATTGGTTCAATTAGCAATAGGCTATCATTAAATGGTATTCAAATGCTATTGTTCAAATGCTAATTGACAATTGTGAAAGCTGGCTTCCACAAAAAACTTAACATTTACATGGGAAAAGATAGATAAAACACACAAAACATCCTTTCCTTAACATCTATCACAATAGTCATCTTTGCATCTTTGGAGACATGGAGATAAAGGGCCGTATATCTTGCACCCTGGTGCATGGTGTAAAACTCGTTTTCCACCTGGCGCAAAGTTTATTTTCTTATTTTTCACGTTTATTTTTTAAACAATGTGCCCAGGGGTGTGGCAATTAACAACCTAGGGAGTGGCCTGGCGCATTGTCTAAAAATCGCTATTGTACACTACCTAAAACGCATTACGCCACTGACCAAGAGAAAGCTGGTCAGGGGCCGTATTCACAAAGAATTTTAAGGCTAAAAGTAGCTCCTAAGTGGCAAATTTAGGAGCAACTCCTAAAAATAATGGGCGTGTCACTCCTAACTTTAGGACTCCTAATTTTTTTCACTAAAAGTAATTTACGAAGCATTTTAGACCTAAAAGTAGTCGAGAGGACTCCTAACTCACTAAGACCTATTCACAAACAGCTTTTTGTGGCATTTCACGTTGCGATGTTTTGAAATGCGTAGCCTAACAGGAGCTTCCAATCGCGAGGGAACAATTTTGCATTCATAAAAGGGATGCAATAACGCCACCAACAACAACCAAAACTACTCATTGTGAACATGTAAATTAAATGTAACGTTTCATTGTGAATCAAATTAAAATGTTCTCCTCTTTGCAAACATAGGTATATGGTGACAGATTAATTTAATAATGTTGCAAAGATACTGCATCAATCCGTATGTTTCATTAGGCTACTAGGCTATTTGTTTTGCCTTACTCTTTATTCATTTAGGCTAGGCCTTTTTATTCAGTTATTCATCATCTTCCATCCTTCGCACTACTTGTGTAGCGCACGCATTCTCAGACCTGTCACCTGTCACTCATCATTGTAAGAGAGGTGTTTGGAATCATTCCCGCATTACAATCATCAGCCAATCAAGGTGGTCACTTCAGTGAAGCTCGTGCATGAGTAATGACGTCATCCATAGCAACGAAGACTCACTCTTAGTTTAGGAGTTGTCATTTTTCCTTACTAACGGCTCCCACACACAGCTGCGTGCATCGCGTTGCTAGAGACGCATCCCATTCACTTTAAATGGGCTCACGTGATCCGTTGCCGAACTTTCTCCCGCTGCTCGCGTTGAGGAGTTCAGCTGTTGCTGCACCGACAGACGACACCGGCCAATCAAGCCAATCTACGGACGGCACCAACCAATCACATTACGGTTTTACTTCAAGTCATTTGCATAGCTACCGTCGGGAACACCCACTGGAATGCGTTGACGGAACGCAGCTGTGTGTGGGAGCCGTAAGAGTAGGTCTGAAAGGCTTTGTGAATAACTTTTAAGAGAAAACCCCTAGCTAAAATCTTTTAGTGCGATTTAGGAGTACTCCTAGTGGTCAGATAAAAGGCTTTGTGAATACGGCCCCTGAAGTCAATGGCGAGTTGTTTATATGTTATTTTAAGAGCACATTGTCAACAGTCATATTGGCACAACGCACCATCATTCTATCCTCCATGAACGCGCACCAGCACACATCCATGCAAAACATTAGAAAAATTACAAGATTAGGCTACAATGGGAAACGTAATTAGAATAAAGATATTACGAAATACAGTACATCTCACAATGCATTTGCGGTAATTACGGTTAATACTGATGCATTTTTTGACATCGCCCTTTGCACCGTTAAAGGGAATGACAGATGTCATTCTCATTGGTTTAAATGATGTTACACCCCAAACACACCCATGACTGATTAAGAAACCTAGGAACACCTTGTTGCGCCATGCGCTCGAAATGGAATTGGAATGGACATCCTACTAAATTTGAATAAGCTTTTGACTAGTGACGATGAGCTTTAGGGCCCTATCATGACATTCTAAAGTGCATCGTCACTCGTCAAAAGTCTATTCAAATTTAGTAGGATGTCCAGTTCACATTGGGAGGGGTTTCGTTATCAGGTGTTCCTAGGTTTTTTAATCAGTCATATGGGTGTGTTTGGGGCGTAACACCATTTTAAACCAATGAGAATGACATCTGTCAATTGCCTTTAACGGCGCAACGCGCGATATGTCAAATAAATGCATGGGTATTTTGGCATTCAACGGCGCATTTGAAGGAGGCTGCTTGCGAGACCGTATGGAATAATAATTCTTAAACCATGCTTTACTAAAACCTAGCATAGCCTTCACGCATTTGCACTCGTATATTATTTGAACTCATTGGCAAAGTGAAACTAACTTCACCAAGGAGTCAGTCAACGACAAGACAGTTTTATGCAGGTACTTTCACTACTGACTGACAATGGGTTACCACCGAAAACATAGGCTGGAAAAAGCAACACTTACCCTAATATTGCTCAAATGACTGAATAAAACTAGCCTGGGTGTTCCCATGCTGCCTTGCGCGCGATTTGATTCACACTGCTAAGGCAGCCTGGAGACCATGGAGCAAATTTTCGCCTGAGATAGGGGACCAATCACAGAACAAGGGGGAAAGCAAGACGATGATGAGCTATGCACAGACGCATTTGATAGACATCCGTGGCACCCAATAAACGGATCTGGGCATTTTTTTAAAATACGAGAAAATTAACGTTTGGTTCCCAGACCACGTCTCATTGAGAAGTGGTGGCGCTAGCCAGGCTAGAATAACACAACATTTATCCTGCAGAGGAGTTGCTTATATCTCGTGACAGTGCGTCTTCAGCTGTGCTCCATACGTGTCTCTCGCCTCTCCCCTAATCACTTTTAACCGCCATTACCAATTTGCAAATGATGGTGAATAACTACTCATCATGAGATGTACAGTATTTCGTAATATCTTTATTCTAATTATGTTTCCCATTCTAATCGTGCAATTTGTAATGCTTTGCATGGACGTGCGCTGGTGTGCGTTCATGAATGATAGAAGGATGGTGCGTGCACCTGCCAATATGACTGTTGACATGCGCTCTTAAAATAGCATATGAACAACTCGCCATTGACTTCTGACCAGGTTTAGGTGGTGTACGATAGCGATTTTCAGACAACGCGCCAGGCCCCTCCCTAGGTTGTTAATTGCCACACCACTGGGCGCAATGCTTAAAAAATAAACGTGCAAAATACCAAATTAAACTTTCCGCGGGTGAAAAACGAGTATTACACCATGCGCTGGTGCCCAAAATACAGCCCTTAGACTGTCATGATAGGGCCCAAAATGTCAAGTGTTACTAGTGTCTATTAGAGTTAACAGGACTGTCCCACGCTTCAGTTAATAGCTGAGAGTCGGCTATAGTCCTCAAGAGCGACGCTTGCCTTAAATGGAAATACCTGTATGCTGAAGTTTTCCTGTGACACATACATTGCAAAACTGTAGATGTACAGCACAGCAATGTGTAATATGACAGCTGCAAAATGGCTGAAATGTACTTGTGTAATGTGGATCCAGACTATTTGGGAGTCGCCAAAGTATACTTTGTCTGGTTTTTTAGACTTTTCTTAGTGACACACTGCACTAGAACCACACACGCACACACACACACAAGCCCACAGGTGCACACTGGTACACTGTCCATGGTAAAAGTTTGAACATGCAAAGCAGTGTGTAATACTCTGTTAGCAGAAGTATACTTTCTAATGATTTGTTGTGCATCAGGCTGCATGTGCTCTGCAAGGCAGAGCCGGCTCTGCTGTAGGGTGGACATAAGCTCCCCCTGCTGGTACAAAGTGCCTCCTGCAGGTATTATGCTCAGACCTGTAGGCAGGGCCGCCGCAAGGGGGCGAAAAATTAGGATGATTCTAAGGGCCCAGCACTGACAGGGGGCCCCCAGAGAGCACCTATTTATTATCATCAAGTAGACCAGGCTAAATAATATAGTCAAAATTATAACTTTTTTTTTTAACTCTTGTAAGATGTTCAGATCTGTGGGACCCATTTTCAATGTTTGTTAAAAGAAAATATGTCATTTATTATTTTTTTTTTAAATTTCTTCAAAATATTTATTATTTCTTCATTATTTCTTTGTTGGCTTTGGCTAATTTTCTGTGAAGAACATAAAAAATAACTTATTTTCAATGACTGCACACGGTACACCCCCCCTACACATAACTATTACATATGTGACCCTGCGAGGCGAAACCAGTCGCTTTGCGCACAGTGCTATTTAGAGAAAATCCACGATAAACAAACGTATGGGTTAAAATGTCAACTCAAATTTCGAATTTCATGTTTTCGCATAATTTCGACAGTATACATTCTACACTTTCATATTGTGAATAAATTTCACGGAAAAACATGCATTTTGACTGTTAAACCCTGACTTAGGTGAAGATTCAACACATTAGCGTGACAATTAACTTAAAAAGGTGATTTTCTCCTCTTCTGGCGTATCGTGACAGAAGAACCATGGCAACTTTGGATGCGGATATCTTAGTGATACTTTTTGCAATACCCCCGATATACATATAGTTGGAAAGCTTAGTTTATGACCGTTCATGTGAGCACAATAATTGACCAATTTTACCAAAGCGACTGGTTTCACCTTGCTGGATGTGGTGTTCGGATCTACTGGAATAATTGTAGGTGCTATGTACCTTAACCGTGTCCTCCTCCTAACTGGGCCTGCTGTGTGTATGTGTGTGTGTGTGTGTGTGTGTATCTGTGACTGTAGGTGTCTGTGTGCACCTGCTATTCCCACACAGTTACAAAATTGTTACATTTTCAGGCACCTGCTCCTGTTCGTATTAAGTTCTAAGATTAAGTTCTAAAAATCTTGTTTTACCTTTAAAAGGTTAAATCCATATTCCAGGACAATCATTCACTTTGTGATACAAGCACCAAAATTGGCATTAACAATCACTAGAACCTACTTTTTGAGGAAAGCACATTAGCCACCTGAAAATCCAACATGGCGGCCATTTTTCAAGATGGCCGCCACAACAAAGAAAACATTATTGCTGTAGAACTTTAATGGATGGTCGTATTTACATGATCTAGGCATCAATTTGTATGTATTTTAATGGCTAGTTTCCAAGATGGTGGCCAGAAGACTTTCTGTTGGACCAGAGACTTTCTAATGAGGAGACACAGCACTCAAAAAATCCTCCATAGAAATGCATGGGGTTAGTTTGTAACGCCAATATGGCCGTTGTCTACACATATCCCACCCCTTCCTCGGCAAAACACTGACATATGAATACATTGAGCCAATCATGTGGTGTAGGGCTGTAACGATACACCAACCTCACGATTCGGTTTGTACAGAATTTTCACGATTTTTTTTTTTGACCCACGGTTCGATACGAATCTCGATTTTCCTTTTTTTTGGGGGGGGGGGGGGGGCTAGACATTTTAATAGCCTCCCTTAGAACACCAGAGGATTACAATATAATATATCTATTATTTTATATCCTGATATAAAAATATTTTTCAGCACACTTTATGCAGATTAGCCTATAGCCTAGGCCTGCTATTTTTTATTACAACTCTACCTCTTTAATTCAGCTGTCTGGTTGAAGCCTGGAAATATTGTAAACAAAGTAGCATAGTTGGCTAGCTTAGCCTATCATAGTCTACTGATTGGACTGTTCAGTTTTCCCATGTGTGTTTAAGTTTCAAGGTAATACTTGTTCTCCTTGGGACAGGCCCTTTTGGGAAACGTTGGTATTGAGATGATCAGTCAACTTCAATGCAAGAGTTTTAAACAAATATGTGCAGCATGCTAATGATGCTAAGCGGATTTAATAGTAATTTAGCTAGTCGTCTTTTATACGTCCTTGCTTTCACGATTGTGAATGTTTTAGATAACAGACAAACATGATATTGCTATCTATGTCTGTTACATTACATTACATTTAGCAGACACTTCTTGACCAAAGTGACTTACATATGTCAGCTATATTACAAGGGATTACATTGTCCCCGGAGAAACTTGGGGTTAAGTGCCTTGCTCAAGGGCACAGCGGTGGAAGCCGGGAATTGAACCGACAACTTTCAGGCTACTGCACGCTAGCCCAGCTCCTTAACCACTACACTACCACCACCCCCAGACAACACACAGACACTGCCACTACTTACCCAGACAACTTCTTCAGAATCATCAAAGGTGTCTGCCTCCCCACAGTAGTGACACAGGTTGCTTAGGTCATCTATGAATTTAAAAATGAAAGTTATTGTGTGCACATCACACTCCAGTGAAAAAAATAATGTCTGCAACACTGCTTTAGATTCCCATATTTAATGTACAAAGGCAATGTTTCGACCCTGCTGGGTCTTCTTATATATTTTTGTCATCTATGAATTTGCCATGCAATGGACATTTGAGATGCACATAAAAAGCACACATCAACACACACCTCAAGTTATAAAACGTAATAGGCCTACTGGAATGACAGAGTATGTATTCAGCCACTTCCTTTCTTATTTCGTCAATGTTATGTTTGTTGGCAGAAAACAGCATTGGGGTGTCATTCAGGATGTGTTCTGCAAACTGAAAATGTAACAAAATAAACCCAAATGCACACATCACCCACTTTATGATACTGAAATATGTGATATGTATTTGCTGTCACACACTTTTAAAGCGAATACTCCACAGAATGTGGTGTCACTCTGCAGTGGGTGAGGCATTGTGCCACACATGTCCAGCGTGACACAGCCACACCCATTTTTCTCATCAGGGCTCTGAAAAGAAGTCAGTGCAGTTCTTTAAAAATAAGTAGATAATACTATTCAACGAACAATACATTATGTGACTGCACAATACATTATGTGGTGCTGCTAAATACCTTGTTGTCTCCAAACACCTTTTTATTTTGAAGTCTGACTCTCCAAGGGAGTCCAGAATAATGTTTTTTTTTCCAGATGGATAGATAGCCTGGGCAACATATGAAATATAGACAATGTGAAGAATATGAATGGATAAACATTATGGGTTAGGGAAAAGTTAAAGGAAACTGTTCTCTTCCACAAATACTTACAACAAGAAACCAGTGATGGTAGTCATTTACTATTCCTAATATGATGTTGTACATGGTTGGATCCAGCTGACAAAAAATAAGAACAATCACACATTTGTAACAAAGACCTTGCTGAAAAGAATTGACCATTATTGGTAATTTAGTTAAACTTATTATCCAAAACAACTTGGATCAAGTAGGTGCCTTACAGTTGCAGCCCCTAGGAGTGAACTCAACACCCTGAGTGTTCTGGTTTGAATCCCAGATTCCTCTCCACTCCACCACCATCACCACCACAACCAACATTGCATGTAGCACACCTTCAGTCTTAGATTTCTTTTCCCGCCACATGGCTGTAATGGCAAACGTGTCCATATGGTAGGCAATCTTCATGGACCTCTTATTGTGATGCCTCACCATTAGTCTGAGACATGCATTTATGGCCTACATCAATATTAAGCATGGTCATAACATGAAAAAACAGGAATACATTTAGCAGGTAAAAGCATTATGAGAATCAAAGATATGCGCACCTCACTCTCCAACTTCTTCCCGGGCCCACGCTGTTGTATGTCCTTATAAAGTATTTTATATGGACCAACCTTTGATAATAGCACCTGGCTGTCATTGCCACTGCATGCATTTTTGATACCTATAACACATAGTAGCACACTTCACAAATATAACAGAATTTAAATGATTTTTCTTCTTTTTGCATACATTATAGACATGTCGTACTCACGGCTGCAGTCCTCCTGCTCTGGCTCCAGCTCAGGGGATCTGGTTTCAGCAGTGGGGCTGGGGGACAGGTGTGACAGATGTGATGATGTTTTTGGAAGGGAAAGGTCCACTGGTGACAGGGGAGTGAATGGAACAGGTTCTGGTTGATGTTGTGGTTTGGTTGTGAGGTTTATTGGTGAATCACAGTGGTGTGGTGGTGCAGCTGAAAGGTCAAGAGGAGTCGTTGGAGGTGATGGTGATTGTGAATCTTCTGGTGAAATGATTTGGGTGTGTGGAGGGGATTGCTCTGAGCTGCTGAGACGTGTTTTCTTGTTTGGTGGTGCATCGGTAGGTTGTGTACGGATTCTGTAAAGAATGCGGGGTTGTGGTTCGATGAATGGTTTTAGATGGTCGGTGTTGATTTTTGGAAATACTTTCCCCACCTCATCAACCAGGTCTGCACTTTTATTGACAATGCTGGTAATTGTATAAGGTCCAAGCCAGGTGCGCTCCAGCTTCCCCCTTTTCCTCTGCTGTGTCCTGATATTTTTTCTCAGGACCTTTTGCCCCACCAACAGAATGGATGGATTCAGGACCTTGTGCCTCTCTGTCCTGATTTTTTTTTAACATTGGCTTTGACAATGCTGTCCATCTTTTCTTTTAGAGCAATAGCGCTGGACACAGTTTCCTCTGTCATGATGTCCTCCACTGAGCTGTCAACCTTTGAAATAAAAAAAAAATCTTACAGATGTAGGATGGATTTGTAATGTTTACATTAATTTCAATTTTCTGTCAAATACACATTATGGCACCTCATAATTTTCACTTGATTCACATGGGTAGCGTGCCTCCATACCAAACATTAAAAAAATGGACTGAATCTAGTGGTGAGGTGTATCTTGGTCCTCAAGCCAAACATTACAGCATCCAGATACTCGTCCCACTCTTGAGGCTTGTCTTCAACGAGTTTACACAGTGCTTTGGAGGCACAACATACCATTATTAATTGTCATCAGTAATTCATTCAAAACACACAAATATTTATAGCCTATTCATTTTGTAAATGTAGCTTCACCTTTGAATTGTCCCATTTAATCTTTCCACTAGACCATTGGTCTGTGGATGATACGGAGCACAGAGACTTCTCTCCACATTGAGGAACTTGCATCAATTTTTGTTGATCTGTTTTGAAAACATTTGTAGAATAATACAATAGTAAGCCATAAATATGTTTCACAGAACAAGCAAAACTACTAATATCATTCACAAATTCTCTCCCTTGGTCTGTCAGTATCCGTTGTGGTGCCCCAAAGAAAAAAAAGTAAAAAAAGTTTATAATGCACTGAGATACAACCTCAGCGCTTTTATTCGGAATAGCATAAGCCTCCGACCACTTGGTGTAATAATCCACTAGGACACACATGTACTCTTTTCCTTTTGTTTGTTGGAGACAGCTTGCCGACCAAATCCATCCCAATAAGCTCCAAGGGATGGTCCACCTTGAAATCACAACAAATATAGTGTCATTCTTTACAAATAATAATAAATAATGTATTGGCACTTAGCACACTGTGAAACCTGATGTTTGAAAAGCAGACATGTGAAATGCTGTCCAGGAAGTGTTCAAATAGCCTATCTGAAAACGCTTAAAGCTGAAGCTAAAATTAAATAATTTCACAGCTTACCCATCTGTCGATGTCAACACCCATTCCAGGCCAGTAAAACCTGGCTGAAATGGCATATTTTGTTTTCTGAGTCCCAAAGTGACCTTCACGGGGACTGTCGAGGAAGTCAATAAAAATCTGGTTGGCCTCTTCTGGCCCAACAGGAACTTTTCTCTTGACTTCCACATTATTTTTTATACTGACATGAAGAAGTTTTCCATCAACTGAAATAATTTGTTGTAATTGTAAGTTAAAAAACATGATTGTGTAACAAGTTTTAAGTAGCTTTGTAACGTGTTTGTTTTGCAGTCATGGCGTTTTCACAACCTAGAGCCTAGTGGAACACAATCTATTGGCCTATCCTAGGAGTAAGGTCAATACACTACTGCGTTATAGTGGCTTACCATCCAATTGGAATTTGGCTGAATGCCTGCGAATGATGTATTTTTGCTCTTTAGTTATCCCTGCAGGGTAGATACTAGATGCCTTATAATTTACGATTTCCGTATATATGTTCGGATCCATCGTTAACGCACCAGCAAGAACATACATTCACGTGACAGATCATTGTCACCTTCACAATTTATCAACTTTTCGCGCACCAGCCCCTATGGGCCGATAAAAAAAAAACATTTAAAAAAGTTCCATTCATGAGTCAATATTAGTTTCCAGTTCCACACATTGAATTTTATGTATACAAAGAAGCGCTTTTAAGAAGACAGAATGCCCTATCTCACTTGGAAAACGTGTTTCCCTGTGGTATCCATCCACCACTGTCACATGATTGACAGCTCGTTTCCATTATAGTTCTTGAATTTATTTTTTCTTTGTAAAATATAAGTTAAATGTAGAGTGGACTATACTACATTAGCCTACAACACCCCCTCCATCAGTTTCGGCTTTAATGCGTAATAATTCAGCATTCGCTTGCTTAATCCAATCATTCATTCACAGAACACCAGCAAAATGTTGTCTTTCTTCAAAATAAATAGCCATGGGCGCATCACAAGCCCGGACATCTTGTTATTTTTAGCATAGGTCTACCTAAGAACACAACATATCAGTAAACACAATCAATTTATTTTTTATTTATTTATTGACTCAAAACAATCAGCACAACAACAAAAGTCGAAGAGCTTGGGTGTGTATGCTACTCAAAAGTCTACATGGCAAATCGGCTAATACCACCGTATTAAAATAAAGTGACAAAAACATTTTGTTATGCACAAGTTATAACAATGACAGGAGATAAATGACTGGCACCATTACGCTATTGCATGCATGCCAACACATAACGCTATTCATTTTGTCCTATTTCGCTTTCCGTAGACCCAGTTGCGCTTGGTTAGCTCGGGACGAGGCGTCAATTGCCATGGTTTAGCAAAGGCGGAACAGGAATTCGGTGGGGAACCAAATCGAGTGCTTCACAAGGGGGCAGGCGAATTCCCGGAAGTAGAAGAATCAATGGAGGCTGGAGGGACCACTTCTCTGCTAACCCCATAGAAGCCCATTCATTTTAGGATTTTTTTGAAATGCCATAACTTCATATAGCATATATCCTGTGCCGACATTGTAGCTTCTGTATTATCTACATAAACAATAGAAGGCAAAACAGGCTCAGCTACCTCGTATGTAACGTTGAGGTTCCCGTAAGAAGTATAGTTAGCGAGTCCGGTTGTAGGGAAGCTAACGCACCGTAGGGAGATAACCGTATTGTTTGGATAAGAAGCTCAGTCCAGCCAACACGGAAACTCATGAACTTATGCTATGTAGCCTACAATACCATTTTATGTTAAGGTAAAGCATTGGATAGAGGCAAGGAAACCTAATGAAAAAGGGCACTAACGATAATCATTTCAGAGGTTTTCGATGGATTGACCGTAGGTCAGAATAGTGTTAAGAAGATTAGCTTCTAGTGCTAGGTAGCAGTGCTAGGCTATAACTTTTTTTGTTTGTTTTACCATGACTGTTTTTATAGATGATCATGTGTGGTAGTTTCAACATTAAAACGACTTGGTATCACTTGTGAGGATGATATTAATAATAATACTTAAATAAATGTTTAACTTTGATGACTTTGAAGGCAAAGGAAGTGTGAGAAGAATTTCTGTGTAGCCTATCTATCATATGATTTAGTTTGATGGCTAACGTCACGAAGTTAAGTGCGAGTCTGCGCAGTACTGGGGGGACCAACTGAAAAATCGTTCAATTTGACTCAGTGCCCTCCCATTGAAAACGACAAAGTCTGTTCGTCCATTTCTTTTACTGTCTATGAGTCAGACAGAATTTCTAACCAGTATGCATTGCGTCCATCCCAGTACGCATTGTGTTCAACCCAGCATGCATCACATCAAGTCAGATCTGCCTCAAGTCGAACACGCCTATTGACTTAAATCCCTCTCGACTTCCCTGTGCGTTGTTTTAAAATTCTCATAACTCCAGAGACTTCGAACGTATCAAGAAGCTGTTGCCCTGTCTCATTCTTCTTTCCTGATTTTCAGGTTGGTAAAGTGTTACACAACACGGAAGTGTCCGCGGCTGGCAAGGAGTTCCCGGCTCGACGCCGATGTCGATGCTGCCGTCATCCGAGGATCTCCTCCATAGAGAGCGCGAACTCTCTGACGACCTTGGAACACGACCACAGCGGCCGGGTTTACACCGCCAGCTACGGAAGAACTTCCAGAGCGTCAGCTGCCGGTCGAGAGTGTGATGGAGTCATAGCTGCTAGTTCGGGAGCTTGCGGTGCTCCAGCTAGTGACCAAGAGGGTAACGTCGACCTGTAGAGCCTTGGGAGCTATCGTTTTGTGGACTGTTTGAAGTTTGAAGTGCGCACGTTCGACACAAGTCTGCGCAATGTTTTTCATGTTTTGTGTGTGAGTTCCTGTGTGTCCCGAGCCTGCTGGGAGGGTCGGGGTCTCCATTTCCCGCCACAGTGGAGCATCGTTGTGCTCGAGAGACAGCCGACAAATGTTCTACAAGAGGGCAGCGCGAGGAGGGACCTCGACGTGGACTGCTGACCGCCAACTTCATATAGCTGGACTTGCCTCGCGTTTTTGTCTGTTTTTGTGGCAAAGCATGTTTATAATCCGGTATTGAGATCCTAGCAAATTCCTGCATGGCAAATTCAAGGCTCACATTGCATCCCAATTTGTTCAACAAAGAAACACCTCTTTTGCCTTTACTTTGTTTATGGCAATGCAGTAAAAAGTTGAGAATCATTATGAGTGCATACACCATAGGCACGCAGGCTAACACGCAACCTTGGGTCAAGTCAGGTCAGATCAGTTCGTGTCACAGATATGGAACGCATATCTGTGACACGAACATCATCACTAGTGAATATCATCACTAAATAAAAAATGGCATTTATTTCCGTAAATCACACACCACATATTTCTGTAAATTGGTCAGCCCCAGAGTATCCCTCCAACATATCAATTATATTGCCCGATTCAGGACAGTCTGCCCTACACACACATGAAATGCATGTAGAGCTATGAGCTTGCTGTGGTGAGATACATGTCGAAATATAATATAAATATAATTTTTATAATATGCTTTTTATATTTTAATTCTTTAAAAATCAAAATAAAATCAATGCTTGTACTAATACATGACTAATGCCTGCAACAACAGTGGCGCTCAGGGAGCAGTGAGGGGTTAGGTGCCTTGCTCAAGGGCACTTCAGCCGCTTCCTACTGGTCACGGTTCGAACCGGCAACCCCCCGGTTACAAGTCAGAAGCGCTAACCAGTAGGCCACGGCTGCCCCAGAAGATTGTTTGGGAAGATGTAAATGCATAAATGTTCTTTGCATAAACCTGACAGCCTGGAAGGCCTAAGTCCTTGCAACCATGAAGAGGCTGATACTAGAGTCTTTCTGCATGCCCTTCATAGTTGCGTGTAACCTGCGTTCGAACCCGCGGATTGGGAGTCGAGCGTGCTGACAATTGAGCTAAAAGCCCAGGCTACAAGCTCACATGCCAGCAGCACTCTTGAGGAGTCGGGGAGTGAGGTTTACCAACGTTCCACACACACAGCTAAGCTAGCTGGAATTCGTTACATGCGCAACAGAAGAAATCTGTGTTGATTAAGGCCTGTGACACGGAAGCAGAGGTCCTATGATGCCATTCCACCAACAAGGGTATCTCTTGCTAAGCATGTGAAATGTGCAACCTATCAAGCTGCCTGTATATGGGGTCAGGCAAGTATCAAATGAATATGGAGAGTCCTGCCAACTGGGGTTGGAGGAAAGAAGGTGACATTTGGCAAGTAGTGTGGATGACACTCCCACCAATTGCTGAGAGCTGTCAACAATTGACTAAATGTGTCAAGATTGAATGTCTGGGAAGATGTAAATGCTACCGCTTTAATCTTGAGTGTACTCCGTTGTGTGCCTGCAAATTCAACGATTAAATTAATTTGTAATGCAGAAATTCTGATATGGCTAGCTACAGAGCAGAGGCGTCACTAGACGTTACTGGGGCCCTGTCTCTCTTTCCCACACATTTCCTGTTAGTCTTTGTTGTTCTATTGAGGTAATATATATATATATATATATTTAAGCAATATAGCACGAGTGAGAGTGGGGTTGGTCATGGATATTCCCGCGGGTGTTGTTCGGCCGTAGCCACGAGGCCAGAGGCCGAGTGGCGCAGGCAACAACAGCCGTGGGAATATCCATGACCAATCCCATGATCACGAGTGCTATATTGCTTTTATACAACAATTCTACCACAAACTAAATAATCTGAAAACACCCCATTATTGTTTAAAAATTTTAATTTCGACATCGTTCTTACGCATCAAAAAATTGTTCCCTTTTCAATAGACAGCGTCTTGGTTGCTAGGTAACCAACATTCCAGACCCCTCGTTACGGGTCTTCGTGGTTTACGTGTCTTCTTGAAAGAAATGTTGAAATCACATTCATATCTAGGTTTGCTGCATGCATGTTACAAGGACACTGGGCCATGTCATGTAAGGGACATGGTACTGCAAAAAAACGGAAACATAGTCTACATTGCAGAACCACTCAACTTTATTAATGTATAGTGAATAAATGTTACACTACTGTGCACAGCCTGACGTGACGATGCTAGCACGTTAGCAGCGGTTAGCTAATTATGCTAACGTTAGTTATCTACAAGTCTCCTCCAAGTGACAATCATATTATATACAATGCTGGCAATGCTGAGAACAATTAGCATCCTCGTTTATCTTACATACATTGAGTTGACTGTGTGGCTTAATCCACAGATGTGGTGAGGCACTGTTTCGTTATGGTTTGCTAAGGAGTAACCCATTGCTTGAAATAGTGGAGAGAGCTGGGTGTCAAATCTTCGCATTGTATCGCGGAGTGATTTATTATTAGCTGTGCTGAGTCTGAGTTGAAATGTCCAGGGATATTCCAACTCATGGAACGTCTCTCGGCCAATCAGAAACAAATAAATAGTTCCATAGAACCCAATTGTTGTATAATATATATGTTGTATATATATATATATATTGTTTATTAACAAAAAACAATTAAATTATGCTAAAAGTAGTACTAAAATGTGCTATTTTTCCCATTAATTGCGTCTATCAATATCACTCAATTTAACATTCTTTGACATTTTATCGTAGAATTAGAAAGTCCAGACCCTTTTACCTATATTTAGATATCAAGATCATCAAAATGTGATTATCCAATCCCAATCCAAGTCAAAAACCAAGTGTAATGGCTTTCAATGGTGGCCATCTTGGAAAATGGCTGTCATATTGTTTTTTTGGCGTGGCTAATGTGCTTTTTGGATAAAGTGGGTCCCAAATAATATTTGTGCCAAGTTTGATGCTTGTATCACAAAATGAACGATTGTTTCACTAATCTGCCGCACTACTTGTTTATAATTGAATTTCCCAAAAAATTAAAATCATTCATATGATTATAAATGTGATCTCACAGGGGTAAATGGCAAATATGAACCATAAATGATGTCTATATCATTGGTAATTGAGCTAAAGTAAACATCTGATAAGTATTTTTACAGTCCCGGGAACATTGGCTGAGTAACAAAAAACACCTTACAAGGGCTAAAAAGTATTCTCTCCAAAAGAACAGTATTCTCAAAGAATCAACCTTTTTCTCCTACAAAAGCGTGGTCTTTGATGTGCTGCTCTCACATGGGAATTGGGGCACCAAAACCAGGCCTTTATCAGAGAATAAGGTAGGTCATTCCCTCCTGTCTCCAGCTGCTAGAGTGAGACTGTGAGAGTGTTCTGCTGTTACGCTGCAAGCAGGTGGACTGGAGTAAGTGAAGTTGGACATGTTTTGGTTCGAAGTCAAAGGTTCATGTGTGAGCAGTAAATGGACACCATGTTGAGTCTGTTGCATAGTTCACAATGCCTTTGTTTATGATTACAAAGTATGATTACAAAGTACACACAAAGACAGGATTATATGTGTGTATATTTAAAAAAAGAAAAAGTAAAAAAAAAAAAATAATAAAACAATGCTGGACCTGTAGCACACAAAATGTGATCATACAATGGGTAATTCACCTTACAATCCAAAATGCTAAGACTAAAACAGGCCTGGTTCGGTCCTATCCAGCACTGTGTTTGATCAGTAGGCTGGACAGCAAGCACAGACTCTGACCCAGTGACCTAGATTCATAATCATATGCACTATAGAAATGCAAATCACTCATCAGAACCAATGCAAATTCACAGGTCATGAGGACTGGTCTCCTCTTAGCCACCAGATGGCGATGTTGCTCTATCTTTATTAGAAAACAAAATTATTCTAAAACACAGATATCACCAGGCTGCATGCATTACTGTCACACTTAAACAGTCAAATATGAGAGAGAGAGAGAGAGAGAGAGCTTCACCGTACCATCGATCATGTTTATACGCTCCACACCTTAATTAATAAACATGTTCACCAAACAAAAAATGGCAAAATATTTGCTTGTTTCATTGATTTTAAAAAGGCGTTTGATTCTATTTGGCACGAAGGGCTCTATTTTAGACTACTAAATTGTGGGATAGGGGGTAAAGTATATTACCTAATTAAATCCATGTATTTAAATAACAGATGTGCTGTTAAAATAAAAACTTCACCCAAGGAAGAGGTGTCCGTCAGGGCTGTAATTTAAGTCCGACGTTATTTAATATATATATATATATATATATATATATATATATATATAAACGAACTTGCTATCCAGTTAAAGCAATGTCCCGATCCTGGCCTCTCCCTCCTAGATAGAGAGGTGAAGTCTCTATTTTTTGCTGATGACTTGGTTCTACTGTCTGCTACTGAAAAAGGTCTACAACTACAGTTAGACATAGTAGAAAAGTACTGTAAGACCTGGGCCCTAGAGATAAACCTAGACAAAACAAATGTAATGATTTTCCAAAAACGCCCCAAATGCCAAGAAAACAAACCTACCTAGGTATAACAATGACAGCATCGGGGAGTTTTAACATGGCAGTGAATGCACTAAAGGAAAAAAGCCCTAAATGCAATTAAAAGAAAATGTTATAATCTCCAAATTCCAATTAAAATCTGGCTTAAAATATTTGATAGTGTCATTGCGCTGTATGGTAGTGAAGTATGGGGTCCACTCAGTCATCATAGCTATACTCACTGGGACAAACACACAATAGAATCTCTACATGCTGAGTTCTGCAGAAACATTCTACAAGTACAGAGAAAAACACCAACTAGAGCATAATTAGGTAGATACTCACTAATCATTAACATCAACAAAAGAGCACTCAATTTTCTGAATCACCTTAAATCCAGCCCACAAGACACCCTTCATTCTAAAGCCCTCCAAACCCAAGAGCTGAACCCAGAAAAAAGTCCCCTACATCAGTTGTTGCAGAGACTAACTGCCTTGCCACACACCCACTCTGATCAGTCTCACAACAACACTGTTTTCCAAAAACCAATTAGACTAAACCAAATTATGAAACAATGTAAAGAAGCCTATTTGGAATATTGAAAAGAAGAAACTAAAAATCAAAGTAGATTACAATGCTATCTGGCCCTAAACCGAGAATATAAATTAGCAGAATATCTTAATACTGTCAGAGATAGAAAACAGAGACTGGCCCTAACCAAGTACAGGCTAAGTGACCACAAATTGGAAATCGAAAAAGGCAACCAAAAGAACACAGAACATGTGGTTACTACATGACAGGTGAGGTCGAGACAGAGATGCACTTCCTCCTACAATGTACATTCTTCAATCAAACAAGAAACATTTTCTTCAACAAATTTAACTCAGAAATTCCTAATTTTAATGAACTTAATGACATACAAAAAAATTAAAGATACTATTAAGAGAAGGAGATAAAGCATATCTTGCTGCCCAGTATGTATCAACATGCCACAATCTGAGGGACAATGAGTGACCTATATCAACAAATAAACACACACACAGACACACACACACACACTGCATCATACACTGCATTTTATTTGACTTTTACCTATTTATTTTATTCTTATGAAAATCTACTGACATGTATGTGTTCAGATTTATTGTATAACTGCTTTGGCAATATAAGTGAGCTTGTCATGCCAATAAAGCATTCTTGAATTGAATTGAATTGAATTGAGAGTGTAATTCCAGGTATATCTATGTGTGTCAATGTGTGTGTTCAAAAAGAAACAATGCATGTAACTGGTTCTTGTTGTGAAAGTGTGTGGCATGTTGTTTGTGTGTGTGTGTGTGGAATGTTCTTTGTGCTTGTGTGTATGAGTGTGTGGCATGTTCTTTGTGTGTGTGTGTGTGTGTGTCTGTCATGCTCTTTGTGTGTGTGTGTGTGTGTGTGTGTGTGTGTGTGTGTCTGTCATGTTCTTTGTGTGTGTCCATAGAGGAGGTGAGAGGGTTGATGGATCAGGGGAGGTGATCAGATGAGAGCGATGCAGAAAGAGGGAGTTTGATGCATTTAATTAGTTTCATCACGGCTGCTTGCTGCTTGGCCTACTGCTGAGCTAGGGAGGCATCTCAGTTTGTGTGTGTGTGGGGGGGGGGGGGTGTATGTGTGTGTGTGGGGGCGGGTGTGTCTGTACCACACACAGAACCACTTCAAACACTCTTGGTTATACTTCTATTTCTACTAATATCTTCTATCTCCCCCTCCACCCCTCTCTCCTCTTCTCTTCTCTTTTTGTATCCCTCTGTCTCTACCTCCCTCCCTCTTCTCTCCATTCCTCTCCCTTCACCTCCGATTCTGCCTACTCAGTTTGCCCTGCAGATGGGTTCAGTTCTGACCACACCACCACAGAAATGCTTGTGAGTGTGTGTGTGTGTGTGTGCCTGTGAGTGTGCGCATGTGTGTGTGTGTGTGTGTGTGCGTGTTCGTGTGCGTGTGTGTGTGGGCGTGTGTGTGTGTGTGGGGGGGGGGGCATGCTTGTGTGTGTGTGGGCATGTGTGTGTGCGGTATGTGTGTTTGTATATGTGTGTGCATCCTTACGTATAGGTGTGTGTGTGTGTAAGAGAGAGAGAGAGTGCATGCTTGCATCTGTGTGTGTGTGTGAGAGAGTGCATGCTTAAATGTGTGTGTGTGTGTGTGTGCGTGTGTGTAAGTGCATGCTTGTGTACAAGTGTGTGTGTGTGTGTGTGTGTGTGTGTGTGTGTGTGTGGGTGGGTGGGTGTGTCTTTAAGCTATACGTTGCATCACTGCCCCCTCCATCTTGTCTGAATAGAGGAGATAGTGCTAACTCAGAACTCTTAGTTCTCCACCTTGGGCTCTTTCACTGGTTCAGACTAATCCTCCCCGACCTTCAAAGCACTCGCAAAGCGCTCTTCCTCTCATCGCAAAGCGCTCACACATCCTCCTCTCCTCTGCAGAAACTTTCCAATGGAAGCTGCAGCTCCCAGGTGGCTTGAGAGGACACAGAGGAGAGAGTAGGTGTGTGTGTGTGGGGGTTAGGGAGGACCCGGGCTAGAATGTAGTAAGGAACTAAGCTAGCATGAAGTAAGGAGGTTCGTAGGTTCAATTCCCGGCCTCACAATTGCTCTTGTTAAATCGCTTTGTATAAAAGTGCGGGCTAAATAATAATTATGTTCTGTCCCAGTCTGGAGTCCACTAACATCACATCAGTTAGTTAACATCACTAATAATATAGACTATTTCAGCTGCATCAAGCTGGCAGGAAATACATTTTCTTAATGCTGCTGGATTAAGTTCAGAGGTAGTGTAGGTTTGTGTTTGTTATTGTCTAAAGAACATGTTCAGAGGAAACACTGTAAAACAAAAAAAACACGAGTGAAGAGCTTTCCCTCCATCAGTCCCTCCCTCCAACTCCATGTGTTAACACTCTCCCTCCAACTCAATGAGTTAACACTCTCTCTCCATCTTGGCTTCTGTTTAACTTAAAGGGACAGCAGGCAACGTTTTCGTGTTAATTACTCATTTTCGTAAGTCGGTATATGATTAAATGACTCATTACAGGGCGAATGAAGACTCTCTCGCCCGCCCCTACTGCTTGTAGGAAGAATAGCGATTGAAGAATAGCGATTGTTGCAAACGTGTGTATAATGGCAGAGCCGGCGAAGAAGCAGCGAAAACCCTTGACTGAAGATGCAAAGAAAAGGAAAAGAGCTTCAGATCGAGCGAGGGGAAGTTTCGTAGAGAAAAAGCATCAGGCTTGCCTGGTGTCCCTGTCCATGTTAACACTGGTCGTTTCTCAAAGTCAAGGATGGGTCCTTCAAAGCTGCTCTTTCAAGGACGTTACGTCATCGAATCTCGCCAAGCACTGTTCCAATGTCAAATTGTGCTTTACAATTGTATCAAGTACTGAGTCTTTCGTTCTGAGATTTTCGAGGATGCATGCGTGTATCCTCTGCGTGCTTGGAACACCCACAATCCTGTGCGCACACATGATTTTTAATAATGCACCTGTAGCTTCCTGCACACTCGCTAGTCTGATCCATTGTGTTTTTTCCACATGCTAGGAAGAAGCCTGGCCTCGTCTGTGAAGGATTCGACTCGGCAGGACTCGTTCTACCAAGCATGAATCCTTGACTTAGAGAAACGCCCACTCTCTTTCCAACATGGCTTCTGTTTAACTGAGTGTGTTAACACTCTCACTCTCCAACACTGCAGTAGTTAAACTCACGTAAGGGATAATGTATAGAACGCCGGTCATTATGTAAGAGATAATGCCCGACGAGGTGTCCATTATCAGAAATAAATGGACGACGCGGAGGCTTGAACCGTCCAACTTCGCTTCCGCGAAGTTACTTAGCAACGGTCTGTTATTGAGAATTAGCAGACCACCGAACGTTGGTAAGGCCCATTCAAGTGAATGGAGCATTCTGCAGCAGTCTGAAGAGTAATAAGTAATAAGTAAGGGATAATGCCCGACGAGGTGTCCATTATCAGAAATAAATAGACGACGTGGAGACTTGAACCGTCCAATCACTTTTAAACGACACCCTTTTCAACCTAGACCATGGTATAATGTGTGTTAACACTGTCACTCTTCGACATTGCTTTAATTTCCCTCTACCAGTATTCCAATACTGCTTTAGTTTAACCAAAGTCCTTTTAGGCAAGTCCCCCCATTCGACAGCCATCTTGGTAACACATTTTGGGCAGTAATCAAGTTTTACTATCCAAGTGAATGGGGATGTCAGGGCCTGTCAGGCTCCATGTTGGGGAATCCTGCTATTGACAGGAAACCGAAACGCCTGTGTGTGTGTGTGTGTGTGTGTGTCTGTGTGTGTGTGTGTGTGTCTGTGTGTGTGTGTGTGTGTGTGTCTGTGTGTGTGTGTGTGTGTGTGTGTGTGTGTGTGCGTTTAGTATCTGCCAGACTAGCGATAAACCACAGTGGATATGCAAGCACGCACATCATGTGAAAAACAGTTTGAGTTTCAGGTAGTTGATATAGAGATCACTCTCTCTCCATCTCTCCCCATCTCACTCTCTCTCTCTCTCTCTCCCTCCTTCTCTCTACTGAGGTCCTGGGGGAGAGATCATTTATAAAGCAGTGCAGTGAAGATCACTGGACTTCTACTTCATTACTAGAGCTTGTGCATGCTTCAATTAGACTCACTGTCTCCACGAGTGTCAGCAGTTGTAACTGCTGGTGATGGCCAATGGATGGTGCTGTGGAGCAGGGCGGCAAGGCAACAGAGGGAGCAACAGAATGGCAAATGCACACACAGACACACACACACACACACACACACACACACACTAATGTACCTCTTGATGGTAGATCTGCTGTTGCTGATGTGTGTGAGTGTTGTGCCTTTTTCCCGTTCTTTGTGTGAACGCAGGTCTCCCTAATTGGCAATCATGACGTCATGCTGGAGTTCCAATCAGATCCGTCAGTCAACGCATAAAAGCGACCTGGACCTGTGCGTCTGGGTGTGGTTGTGTGCGCTATGCTGAAGTGCTTGCCAGTGTGAGAGGCTGCGCCGTAAATCAGAGACATCATGTGACAGCAGCGCCAGTTTTAAAATTGGACTATAGCCTCTTTCTTGTTTTCTCTTTTTGTATATAGTTATCAATAAATCTTTTTGAAGAGCATTTTTGTCTTGTCCGCAAGTGAAATTCCACTACAGTATGTGTGTGTGTCTGCTGCAGCGTGTGTGTGTGTGTGTGTGTGTGCTGCAGCGTGTGTGTGTGTGTGCTGTAGTGTGTGTGTGTGTGTGTGTGTCTGCTGCAATGTATGTGTGTGTGTTTGCTGTAGCATATGTGTGTGTACTGCAACATGTGTGTGTTTGTGTGTGTGCCGCAGCGTTTGTGTGTGTGTTTGAGCTCAGATAATAAGCAGTTCTGCAGCGGTATCAGGGGAGGGATTTGATGGTGGCCCCTCGCTTTGGCCGTGATGTCATTTGAAAAATCACACGCTTGTCATTACTTTATTTTTTATGATTAATGAAACTGACATCTGTATTTTGTGGTTGTTGTTGTTGTTGTCTGTTGTTGTGCACCATGTGATGATACCACATGATGTTATAACAGATATATTTTACATACACAATGTAATGATGTTCTAACAAATGTTCTGTACTCAACACCTTATCAACTCCCATTATGGTATTACAGAAAATGTGCTTCCAAGTTGTGTACACACTATGTGATGTTGTTTTGAGAGAGTGTAAAATCAGCTGTTGCATGCATGTTCATACCTCTGAGTTACACTGTACTCACCTGTGTAGTTGTACCAACCACAGACCAAAACAACACCTGAAGCAGTGTGAGCATACTGCTATACTGCATAAAAATAGTTTAGAAGACTGGTCTAATTGTTTTGAAGGTACTCACCACTATCACATCTGGTGTAGTCAGTTTCATTGATTATAGTAGAAGCTAATTGTTGCAGCAGACGCTACGTGAACGAAATGCTTTAGTTACCTGCTCGGTGTAGCCTCCCTGTAACTGTGGTGTGCTGACAGTGTACCAGGCTTTGCGAGGAGACGCACCGGTGATGACAGAATAACCGCTCTATGTATAGCTCACTTTATTGTAAACGTTTGAGCATTTATAGGCGTTAAGGAGGTGCGACTCCTCGGCTGCAATATATGGCATATCCCATCAACAGGGTAGAGCGGTGTTTGTTTGATGATATAAAAGTGAAGGGATGGTCCTTCCCCAGAGATGGAAGAAAGGAGAAAACAAAGAGAATGAGAGAGAGAGAGAGGGGGGGGGGGCAAAGAGAGAAAGAGGAAGAGCAGGGGGCGAGGGAGTAGTGATGAGTAAATATATATGAAAGCAAAACAAAATGTCACTGTCTGCCCTGGAGAGAGAGAGAGGGAGGAGAGAGGAAAACAGAGAGAGAGACGGAGGGAGAGAGAGAGACGGAGGGAGAGAGAGAGAGAGAGGGAGAGAAACAGAGGGAGAGAGAGAGAAAGAGGGAGAAGAGAAAAACAGAGAGAGGGAGAGAGACAGAGGCAAAGAGAAAGAGACAGAGGCAGAGAGAAAGAGACAGAGGGAGAGAGAAAGACAGAGGGAGAGAAACAGAGGGAGAGAGAGAGAAAGAGGGAGAAGAGAAAAACAGAGAGAGGGAGAGAGACAGAGGCAAAGAGAAAGAGACAGAGGCAGAGAGAAAGAGACAGAGGGAGAGAGAAAGACAGAGGGAGAGAAACAGAGGGAGAGAGAGAGAAAGAGGGAGAAGAGAAAAACAGAGAGAGGGAGAGAGACAGAGGCAAAGAGACAGAGGCAAAGAGAAAGAGACAGAGGGAGAGAGAAAGAGACAGAGGGAGAGAGACAGAGGGAGAGGGAGAGAGAAAGATAGAGGGAGAGAAACAGAGGGAGAGAGAGGGGGGTGGTGGTGGAGGAGCGTAAACGGGAGAGCGATACAGACAGTTCCATTACAGACAGTTCCATTACCTTGGTTATGTGTAAGAATGCTAAATGATGGTTGTAAACATAAAAGGACTCTGACGGATGGCGCTGTACACGCGTCTCAGAGTCATGGAGTCGGTGCTGGGGACAAGAGCTGACATTTTGTCTGTGATAAATACCGTGACATTTCACAGAGATGGCCCTCCTTTACCGAGAACTGCTCCAGAAAAGATGTGCACTTTTCACATCAAAGGCATCTGGGTGTGCACTTATCTCATCAGAGACTCCATGCTGACATGGCAGAGATGACACACACACACACACATATACACCCCCCCCCCCACATACACATTCTCATACACACACACACACACACACACACACACACACAGAAAAACACTCCAGGCAGGTGAGACTCGTGAGGAAGCAAATGAATTCTGCCGCAGCACACAAATGCACATCAACATAGAGCCTGGTGCCAAACTCACTTCATTGGATATAAACACCAGTGAATGTCAATACTAATGTGTACAGTATCCATAGTGCTGAAATGCATACATCATGGTATACCTGGTGTGTAACAGCTACATCAGTACCAGTTTCGCCAGTGTATTTGCTGTTTGGTTGAAGAGATCATCAGCCTAGATTGTGTTAACCGTTTGTCTTTATAGCAGATAGATATGGTAGGATATTATCAGAATGATAATCTTAACACTAATGTGTTGAAAATAACCAGACAGGGACAACACAGTTTGTTGTGTTGTTTCTAACACATTCGAGTATAGTGTCATCTTTGGCACCATACGCAGTCTCAGGGGAAGAAACAATATTTTATTAAATTCAATTTGATTAACTTAAAGCGCCATTAGCACTGGCATTATTGTCTCAAAGAGGCTCACAGAGCCCAAGGAGGTCAATCCAGATACTCTCTTCTGTGCAATGCCCTATTTATACAGTGTATTACATACAGCATTGAATGTTGGTAGGATTGTGTTTTCTCAAATCATATACAATATACAAACACTGTACACTTGCAGGAAATGATGTTACATAGCCAGGATGGTGACCATTGAGGACAAGAAACAAGAAATGTCCTGTGTTCCAAACTTTTTGACCTTATGAGTACACTGACCTTATGAGTACAGTGCTACTGCACGTCAGTCATTTTTCAGAGTGAACGCACGTATGCACTCAAAATAGAAAGTGTGGAAGAGAGTGGTACAATAAGTGCTTTAATAAAAGCACAAGGCCAAGGTTGAACAGGAAGAGACCTCAAGCAGAATCACTACAGGCAGACAGACCTCATATTGGCATCCACAGGCACCTCAAACACACACTGTAGAGGGTTGAAGGGGAGATATTTAAATTAGAGCCTGCAAATAGAATGGTCTTGACACCGTATCCACAGGGTTCCTAGAGTAAGTGAATGATTGTGATGATAACAGCAGAGATATGGATAGTTAGGCTGCCAATCTAAATGCATAGTGAAAGTGTATAGATAATCATTTTAGTTCATGTTACAGGTTTGTATTATCCATGAGTCCATTTAAATTCTGGACTCTGATTCCCTTGTTGACAGACGTCTTCTGTCATGAACCTGTAATGCTTGCGGAGAAACGGCACAGGATGAAGAAGGAGGTTCTGGTCTATGAGACGATGCGGATGTGGCGCCACACCCAGTAGTTGGCACAAATTAAGTTCCGTGTTAACCTACATCAGTGGACCTCTTAGGCCTCATTCTTTAACCCCCATCAGCAGATCTCATTCAACGCGGCCCCATTCTGATTGAGTGCTTCATTCCGGTCCTTGATAATTATACTGCAGCTTTAACAAGATGGATCGCTAATGTTTTAATTTGTGTCTGCTTAATTAGTCTTGTCAGGTTTAATTAGCAGCCCCCCCAATCAGTCCTGGGTGGGGGGAAGAGGAGGGGCGAGTGGCCATTTTATTAGCCACACAGATAGCTCCCGCCGTTTGGTTCCTGTAACCGAATGCCTCCGTGGGGCCCAGACTTATATTAGTCCTCTCTCGCATTAGTGCATCGTGACTTATTAAGTTAATATGGAGACAGCGTGTTTAAATTTACATGCAGATGACGCACATATCCTAATAAGCAGATGACGTGTTTATAGTGGCTAATTCAAAGACGTGCACCCTAATGACCACTGGTGTAATCTCCTGTTGTAATTTAGATTGGCATTTCCTACAGACATGTGTGCTCTTCATAGACGTGAAATGGCGTTACATGAGTTTAACAGTGTGTGTGTGTGTGTGTGTGTGTGTGTGTGTGTGTAAGAGAGAGAGTGTCATGAGCTCTCTCTCTGCCTGGTAACACATGCTGATTGAAGTCTGATGACCTCCACCTGTTCCTGCTCTGCTCTGCTCTGCCTCACCCTCGTTAACCTACCAGCTGCACTGCATTCACCACTCATCATGCCCTGTATATAAAGCCTTGCTTTTCAGTCCACACTTGTCAGATCGTCTGCAACCAGCACCAGTTACCTGCCTGTTTTGGAAAATGCCTCTGACTTTTTGCCTGTGATCCCGGACCCACTCGACTACTTCTGTGTTCTCCAGCCCCGGTAATTAGGGATGGGCAAAGCGAGGCTTTATGAAACACTGAAACGTTCGAAGCAATTGTGCCGAATTGTTCCGAAGCTTTGAAACAATTCTGACACCTCAGAGCTGTTTAGGGTGAAACAAATCTGTCAAATGCTTCGTATTAGAGATGCAGTCTTTAAAGTTCGTGGCTCGCTGTGTTACCTGTGTTCCTCTCCTGCTGGTGCCGGGTTCTTTTTTGTGGGAAAGAAAGACGGTTCTCTTCGCCCCTGCATTGATTATCGAGGTCTGAATGATGTCACAGTGAAGAACCGGTACCCTCTGCCTTTACTCACCTCTGCTTTTGAGTTGCTCCAGGGATCCATTATTTTCACCAAACTGGACCTTAGAAATGCTTACCACCTAGTGCGAGTAAGGGAGGGTGACGAGTGGAAGACTGCATTCAACACCCACACCGGCCATTACGAGTACCTGGTAATGCCATCCGGCCTCACCAACGCCCCAGCGGTATTCCAGGCTCTGGTGAATGATGTGCTGCGGGACATGCTGAATAAATTCGTCTTCGTGTACCTGGACGACATCTTAATTTTCTCCAGAACTCTGTCCGAACACACCCGTCATGTCCAGCTGGTTCTTCGACAGCTCCTGGAGAACTCTCTATATGTCAAAGCGGAGAAATGCGAGTTCCATGCTCAGACTGTGTCATTCCTGGGATACATCGTCGCTGAAGGCAATATCCAGATGGACCTCGCAAAGGTCTCGGCAGTTACCTCCTGGCCAGTTCCGGGGAATAGGAAGAAGTTGCAGCAATTCCTCGGTTTTGCCAATTTCTACCGGAAATTCATCCGGAACTACAGCTCCATGGCCGCTCCCCTCACAGCTCTGACCAGCATCAAACACCCCTTTTTCTGGACCCCAGAGGCCAACACAGCCTTTCATGCCCTCAAGGCCCGGTTCACCACTGCCCCCATCCTCCAGATGCCGGATTCAGACCGGCAGTTCGTTGTCGAGGTGGATGCCTCAGACGTGGGAGTCGGGGCCATACTCTCTCAACGGGCAGAGGAGGACAACAAGTTGCACCCCTGTGCATTTTTCTCTCGCCGGCTTTCACCTGCAGAGCGCAATTATGATGTTGGAAACCGTGAGCTGTTGGCTGTCAAGCTTGCCCTGGAGGAGTGGCGTCACTGGCTGGAGGGGTCCACAGTTCCGTTCCTGGCCTGGACCGATCACATAAACCTTGAATACATCCGCAATGCCAAACGTCTTAACCCCAGACAGTCCCGCTGGGCCTTGTTTTTCACCAGATTCAACTTCACCCTGTCATACCGCCCAGGTTCTCGGAACACCAAGCCGGACGCTCTCTCCCGTCAGTTTCAGAAGGATGACGACCCCTTCCCAGGAACCTGCATCAATTCTGCCCGATCCCTGCGTCGTAGCTGCCCTGACCTGGGATATTGAGGAGGAAATTCAAGAGGCCCTCCGTGACCGTCCCAGTGCATGCCCAGACGGTCGTCTCTTCGTCCCAGAGAATTTGAGGTCCCGGGTCATACAGTGGGGACACAACTCCCGCCTTGCCTGCCACCCGGGCTCCGCCCGCACCTGCCATCTCCTTGCCCAGCGCTTCTGGTGGTCTTCTTTGAGAAGGGATGTCCGAGAATTCGTCCGTGCCTGCCCCACCTGCAATCAGAACCTCCACTCGGCCCCCTGCTGGTTTACTCCAGCCCTTGCCTGTGCCCACACGACCCTGGTCCCACGTCTCCTTGGACTTTGTAACTGGCCTCCCACCATCAGGTGGGATGACGGTCATTCTCACTGTGGTTGACCCGGTTCAGCAAGATGGCACACTTCATTCCCCTCCCTAAACTGCAATCTGCCAGAGAGACTGCCCAGGCTGTTCTTGATCATGTCTTCTGTCTACACGGGCTGCCCAGGGATGTTGTCTCTGACCGAGGCCCACAATTCACCTCTACATTCTGGAAGGAGTTCTGCCGTCTTCTAGGGGCCACAGTGAGTCTCACCTCTGGGTTCCACCCCCAGTCCAATGGTCAGTCCGAGCGGGCAAACCAGGAGCTGGAGAAGGCGCTGCAGTGCATGGTTTCTCGCAAACCCCAGGCTTGGGCGCAACAACTGATGTGGATAGAGTATGCTCACAACTCCCTCACCTGCTCTGCCACTGGTATGTCACCTTTCCAGTGTGTGTATAGCTACCAGCCCCCCCTGTTCCCCAGCCAGGAAGGAGATGTGTCCTGCCCGTCTGCCCCCGCCTATGCCCGCCGTTGCCGCCGTACCTGGTCACAAGCTTGTGCCACGCTACTCAAGTCAGCTGTCAGCTATGCCACTGGGGCTAACCGCCGAAGATCGCCGGCACCTGCCTACCGTGTTGGCCAGAAGGTGTGGCTGTCAGCCAAGGATCTCCCACTGCGGGTGGAATCGCGTAAGCTGGCACCTCGATTCCTTGGCCCGTTCCCAATCCAGAGGGTCATCAGCCCAACCGCAGTCCGGCTCCAGTTGCCAACATCCATGAGGGTGCACCCTACTTTCCATGTTTCGAAAGTCAAGCCGACGCATGAAAGCTCGCTGGTCCCCGTGGCGCTTCCTCCTCCTCCTCCTCCTCGCCTCGTTGACGGTGGGCTGGTGTACACCGTTCGACGCCTGCTTCGGTCCATACGGCGAGGTAGGGACCTCCAGTATCTCGTCGACTGGGAGGGCTATGGACCTGAGGAGAGAACCTGGGTGCCAGCCAGTCGGATTGTGGACCGGACACTCCACACTTCCACCGTCTGCATCCTGATCAACCCGCCCCAGAGGGGTCCCTAACCGTCCTGCCCGCCCGGCTTCCTGTCCTGTGCCTGACCCTGACCCTGTCTCGGTACCTGTCCCGTCTTCTGTCCACGACCCTCCAGCTCCCTCCGAGGATGAGGATGTTCACTCGGACCGCTCGGAGGAGTTCTATGGGCTGTCCCTTGGGGGGGGGGGGGGGGGGTTCTGTCATGAGCTCTCTCTCTGCCTGGTAACACACGCTGATTAAAGTCTGATGACCTCCACCTGTTCCTGCTCTGCTCTGCTCTGCCTCACCCTCGTTAACCTACCAGCTGCACTGCATTCACCACTCATCATGCCCTGTATATAAAGCCTTGCTTTTCAGTCCACACTTGTCAGATTGTCTGCAACCAGCACCAGTTACCTGCCTGTTTTGGAAAACGCCTCTGACTCTTTGCCTGTGATCCCGGACCCGCTCGACTACTTCTGTGTTCTCCAGCCCCGGTAATCTTGACCTGCCTTCCGTCTCTCTTCTACGAATACCGCCTAGTCCTTGACTGTACTGCCGCTTCGTTTCAGTTGCTGTTGTGTGTGTGTGTGTGTGTGTGTGTGTGTGTGTGTGTGTGTGTGTGTGTGTGTGTGTGTGTGTTTCCCCCCTGGACTTCCTGGATCATCCAGCTCCTGCCATCGCTGTTCGGCTACTGGGGGAACACACACACGCAGACTCTTGAAACCCCCGGAACTCCTGGAACTCCCGTACCCCCCCGGAACCCCTGAAACCCCCATAACCCCCAACCCTTAAATAAACTTTCGAACATGACTCTTTTGTGGTCCTCGTCCTGTTTGGTGTCTGACAGAGAGAGTCAGGTAGAGTGGAGTAGTTCATTATGTTTCCAGAACCTTCCAAGGCTAACAAGCAGGAACAGCACAGATGATGAAGAGGTTGATCTGCTGACAGAACACACACTTTATACACACTACAGGGAAAACACACACTTTACACACACTACAGGGAAAACACACACAGGGAAAACACACCATTTAAATACACTACAGGGAAAACACACTTTACACATACTAGGAAAACACATACTACAGGAAAACACACACTATAACACTACAGGGGGAAAGACACTTGTAACTGTTGAAATTGATATGCCAAACAGAAAAAACACAGCTTTTTATAGCTTTAAGGTTTTATAACTTCTAGATTAAACTTTTATATTCACAACAGTATTTCCACTTTCTTGCGACACAGGAACTTCATTCTGATGGAACTGAGCTGTTGATTGGCATAAATATTTGCTTTTGAGACGTAAACTAAATATTTTAAGCAAGTCACACATTTTTTGCAGATAATCCACTGTGTGGTGCAGTTTGCACGAATTGTTTTAAGAAATGGACTTGCTGTTGTGCAAACGTAAATGATTTGAGAAATTCACTAAAGCCACTGTAAAGACTGTAAACACACCAGTGTGGAGTGCTTGTAGGAAGTGTGTGTGTGTGTGTGTGTGTGTGTGTGTGTGTGTGTGTGTGTGTGTGTGTGCCTGCCTTCGTTCTGAGAGGGTGTGGAGTCGTCAGCACTAATCTGACATGTGGGAAAAAGAAAAAGAGGTGAAAGAAAAAGGGAGAGAAAGAGAGATAGAGGGAGAGAGATATAGAGGGAGAGAGAGAGAGAGAGGGAGAGAGAGAGAGAGGGAGAGAGATATATAGGGAGGGATGGAGATAGAGGGAGATAGATATATAGGGAGGGATGGAGAGAGAGGGAGAGAGATATATAGGGAGGGATGGAGAGAGAGGGAGAGTGGGCCATTTTTACAGTAACCGACCTGTGCACACAACGATGGTACTGTATGTAACCATGCGAGGGAGTGAGAGAGGGAGGGAGAGAGACAGAGAGGGAGGAGAGAGAGGGAGGGAGAGAGGGAGAGGGAGGGAGGAGAGAGGGAGGGAGTGAGAGAGAGAGAAATGGTGGGAGAGTTTATTTAAGTGTGCTGATGAAGCTCGTATTGAATAGAAGAGAACAACCCAGAGATGAAACACACACTCTCTCTCACACACACACACACATACACACACATCCCTCTTCAAAGGCAGAAGAGACATTGACATTGTTTGGATTGCAGCCCATAGAACTCTCTCTTCATCTATTTCTCTGTCTCTCTCTATCTTGCTCTGAATCCCTCTCTTGTTCTCTCTCTCTGTCCCTCCATCTCTCTCATTCAGCCTGTGCTTAGAGTGGTAGAAGAGGAATCCGCCCAAACTTGTCAACTGTCAGCCTTTGCAAGGCAAATTTGCTAGAAAGGGGCCTCTGATTACCCTGCATATACAGACTAGCATACACACACATATACATACAGAGAGAGAGAGAGAGAGAGAGAGAGAGAAATAGAATCACAAATAAAAGAACTGAATGTGAGTGTGTTTGTATGTGTATGTGTGTGTGTGTTTCTCTCTCTCTCTCTGTATGTGTGTGTGTCTCCCTCTGTGTGTGTGTGTGTGTGTGCGTATTTCTGTGTCTGACAGGTTATGATTGACACATCATTGCTGGTAAGGTGGCAGAGGGACTGGGCCTGCTGATAAAGATTTGCTTGCCAGGATCCAAAAATAACGCAGAATCCATTTCACACCAAAGCATAGCAGGGAGCACACACACACTTCACCCAGCGACACACACACTTCACCCAGCGACACACACACTCCACCCAGCGACACACACACTCCATCCAGCAACACACACTCCACCCAGCGGGTTGAGAGCATACTGAGACATACATTCACTACTGAGTTTTCAGATGCCAGGGTCTCATAGGAACAGATACTTTGCAAACTGACCACAAGAGCAGCTACAACAAGCTAAATGTTTCTTCTGGTCTGGTCCATAAAGGATGCAGATTTCATCATCTTTTGCCTTTAAAGGATGCAGACTCCATCCTCTCTGGTCTGTGAAGGATGCAGACTCCATCCTCTCTGGTCTGTGAAGGATACAGACTCCATCCTCTCTGGCCTTTAAAGTACGCAGACTCCATCTTCTCTGATCTTTAAAGGATGCAAACTCCATCCTCTCTGGCCTTTAAAGGATGCAGACTCCATCCTCTATGGCCTGTAAAGGATCCAGACTATTTTTTCTGGTTTGGCGGTTGGCGCAGAAGTAGCCTACAACAAAAAGATAATGTCAGACAGTGGTATGGTTAACCGAAATGTATTTATTTAAAAGTAATACAAAAAATAAAGAGCTGCAGTCAAAAAGAAAATAGAATGTATGTAAGTGTGTGGATCACACTGGAGATAACAAAGCCAGATTGGTAAGCGTAATGCAACGCTCAGACCATAATAAGTTCTATCTTGTTCCTAATTAACACAAACGGTTTGCTTAAACTGACAATTGAATACGCTCGCGTTGTGCTTTGAAAGTTTAACCAAGTTCAACGATTAGCTTGTTCAGTTCCGCTGCCGAACCATAGAGAACAATAGGAAACCTGCCGCTTGGCACTGGCCAGTGTGATCCTTGCTTAATGGCCAGCAAACTCAGGGTTTTTACTTCAACATCATAGGCACACAGACACACACACACAGGCACCACACGCGCGCGCACACACACACACACACACACAAACACACAACACGCGTGCACACACACACACACACACACACACACACACAGAGACACACCACACGCGCGCACACGCACACACACATCACACACAGAGAGCAGGCCAGTCAGGCATGTTATAAAGCATAACTATTTACTTTTAACTCATAACAATACTCTTTTAGTTTTTGTTTTGTTTTATTTTGATAAGAATTTTGCGTAGTCTTAGTTGTTTGCTGTGTTTTGTTTATTTAAGCATCACCCATCTCTACGGTAAGTAAACAAGTAAACAAACTGAATGCACATCAACACTTCAGCAATTTAGGCAGAACGTGTGTACGTGTGTGTGTCCATGTGAGTTTGTTTGTCGGCTGTTAAATCCCCACAAACAAACGGAGCCCATCTCGATCACCTCGTTAAGCAGAAGAGTCACTCAAGCATCCCGACTAAAAGGCACCACACTGGGAGATACACACACACATACACTCTCTCTCTCTCTCTCTCTCTCTCACTCACACACACACACACACACACTGGAATACACGTCATGGCAGAGTAAACTTTTTCATTTGCTCTGTCAACACCATTCTGAAGACTGCACACACACACACACATACACATTCATAGTTGCACATTGATTAAGTACACACAAGAATTATGTGAATCTTCTGCTTTCTGTTATTTAAATGTGTGCATTCATGTGGATACAAACACACACACTAACACACACACACACACACACATACACACTCACTCACTCACTCTCACACACATACACATACAAGGAAAAGTAAAGTTTCTGAATCATATTTTATTATGTTTCAGATGTTTCGAAGTGACTCACATTCTTAGACACTCAATCACAGAATAGTAGTTTCAAAGTTTAATTTGCATTTGGTCATATCCTATTGCATTTCTTCATATTCCTCCAGCTTCATAGAGCATAATTGCAATGCAAATTCACCAAATTTAAACAGAACAGGAAGTTGTGATGTTTCTGCTGTGAATGTTTTGAAATCCAAGACCATCTGATAAGAATAGCGAGGTCATTTATTTAAAATATTCGCACATCAAAATATTACATGAAAAAAAGCACACACACACACAAGCCAACAATGACACAAAGTAGTTTCCAACTTTTTCAACAAAGGAAGGAATGGTATCAATTAAAACAGAAATGAAGAGTAAACAAACAAAAGGCAGCTTTGGCAGCAATTGGTGTTTATTCAAATCCAACATTTTCAGCTTGAAAGATTTCATTCCTGTTTTAACTTCATTAAAAGCAAACCAATATTTTTGGTTACATATACTGGTTTGGGTAAGGACTTTTATGTTGAAAAATCTACATGTGGAAGCCATGTTGGATTTTTTCATTAGTGTTGCTAGCTTCACACTGCTGTGGTTTAGTGGTTCACCAAAGCTTCATTTGCCCATCACTAGTCCTTAGGATGTGTTCACGAGTCAACGTACCAAGTTTGGTGTCAATACAAGAAAGTCTTCCTAATTATAGTGCCCCTAGTGGTCAAAGTACACCAAATGTATTGTGCATCCTCAAGATGGGGTCTCGAGTCCATATACCAAGTTTGGTTTCGATACGTAAAGGTGTTGCTGAAATATGAGCTAATTTCCTGTAGCTCTAGCGCCCCCCTAGAGGTCGAAGGTCACCAGATATATTGTGTGTCCTCAGGATGGGGTCTCAAGTCCATGTACCAAGTTTAGTTTCTATATGTGAAAGCATTGCTGAGATATGAGCCTACTTCCTGTGATTATAGAGCCACACAGAGGTCAAAATTTACCAAATTTCTTGAGTCTCCTAATTGGATCCTGAGGACATGTGCTTAGCCTTGATACGAGAACACCATGTTGAGATATAAGTTCACTGCCTGTTTGGCGGCTTTGCCGTCGATTTCGATTGGCTTTTACTGGAAAACGGTTATAGATATGGCTACAAAAAGCATTACTTTTGTTAGGCATGGTCAGAAGATGGACTGTGCCTATTTTGGTGAAGATCAGATGAAATTTGTGACCTTTGAAAACGTTTTAGTGTTTTTGATTAAATCCAAAATGGCGGCCAAATCAATTACGATGACATCACAATTTGGCCTGGTTCAGCCTAAGGACCTCCAACAGTATTACCAGACACCGCTAGTACATTTTAATTCCTAACACAACATCAGCTACAGGCCAAAACGCATTTTTCCTAATTGCAGTGCCCCCTAGAGGTCAAAGGTCACCAATTTTTTTGAACATCCTCCTGATGGAGTCATGAGTCTATATGCTAAGTTTGGTTATGATACATCCATCATGGTGGAAAATTACGTCAAAGGGTGCGTTGAACTTGGCTTGGTCCAAGGATTCCAACGATGCCTAACTTTTGGCAATCGGAGAAACGGGTCAAAAGTTACATACGTGAACGCACGTCCAACTTTGGCCTGTTGGTGGTGCAAGAGGGCTCAAGGTGTCGACTTGAAAGTTGCTGAAATTAATCATGGGACTCTGCCTAATTAGTGTGCCAAATTTTACAACTTTTTACCAGACGGTTCTATGGGCTGCCATAGACTTCCATAGCAGAATAATTATAAGAATATAGCTGCAAGCAGCAATGTGGGGGCCAAGCAGTGCACTATAGCAGGAATGGCATTGCCATGCCATGAGCAAGCACTCACAGCAAGTTTGATTGCAATTGGATAAAGAATGGCTGAGAAATAAGCTCATTTACTTTGTTAGAGCGCCCCTAGAGGCCAAATTACACCAATGTCCTTGTGCGCTCTCACAATCAGCTACCATGTCCCTCTGCCAAGTTTGGACTTCATACACCAAAGTGTTGCTGAGATGTGAGCTCACTTTCTTTATTACAGCGCCCCTAGAGGTCAAATGAGACCACTTTCCTTGCATGTCCTCACAATCAGCTAATATGTCCATGTATCAAGTTTGGATTTCATACAACGAAGCGTTGCTGAGATATGAGCCCACTTCTTGTATTACAGCGCCCCCTATAGAGGCCAAATGATGCCAATTTCCTACTGTGTCCTCACAATGAGGTACCAAGTCCCTGTACCAAGTTTGGACTTCATACATTAACCTGAAGATCATCTCCGCCAAGTTCTGTGAAAATCGGATAAAATTTGTAACCGCTGAAACTTTTCGTAGTGTTTGGACCAAATCCAATATGGCGGAGGTCCAATATGGCGGAGAGTGACATAATAGGGGTCATTGAACTCATGTCGGTCCAGGGATTCCGACAGTGCCTTGTGATAATCGGACGCACCGCTCAATGGTGACATGCGTGAATGCGAGTCCAGTTTGGACCCATTGGTGGCGCTAGAGTGTTGGGCATAGATTTCTGTAAATTGGTGAGAGTGATCATGGGACGGTTTTGAATCAGTGCGCCGAATTTCATAACTTTCAACCCAACGGTTCAATTTTTGGACAAATTTTGACCCGTTTGACCCGTGGCGCTAGACGGCTGGGTTTAGAGATCCGTAAATGAGCGTGAGTGGTCATTGGAGAGTCCCGAAACTTTCTGCCAAATTTCAGCACTTTTTAGCCAGGCGTTCTATTGGCTGCCATAGACTCCAATGGCAGAATAATAATAGGAAAAGCTAGTAACTAGCTAGTAACTAACTAAAAAGCTTCGCTGCTAGGACCCCAAAAACATAGAAACACAATGGGTGCCTTCGCAGCTTCGCTGCTTGGCCCCCAATAACAATACCTACCTAATTACCTTTTTACTTAAACTTAAATAAACTAAAATTTAAATAAATGATTCATGAAAATGTATTAAAATGGAGGATATAGCATTTCGAAACCAAACTCTTCAAATGCATGACTTTGGGATAGTGTGTCATCCTGAGACTGCTGTTTGTCTTCCCACTTGAGAGATGGGAGGAGGAGAGGAAGACATACAAAAACAGAGAGAAGAGAGAGAGAGAGAAAACGAGAAATTGAGAGACCTTTGAGTGTGTGAGATTGAGGGCAGGCTGTCTCAGGTCTTCACACACTTCACTCTATTCTGGGAGCAGATAAAGGTAAACACACCCCTCCCTATAGGGTCAGAATGGGAGCATTGTTGCCACGCCGACCGAGCGGGGAGTCTGATGCCGTGGGTAAATGGGGTGACTTAATGGCTTTCCACTACACAGGCAGGAAGAAAGAAAGAGAGAGAGAGAAACAGAGAGAGAGAGGACACATCCTCCATTTCAGTCTAGCGGCAGGTTTATAGGTGGAAATGTAGTGATTACTGAAACTGACGCTTTTTTTTCTCTCTCCTGTTCCTGGTTCTTCTCCTGATTGCAAGAGTGGCCTCTTTCAGGAACACTAATGCCTTCCCAAATGGTTTATTATGGGCTCTTTATATGTCCCCCCCCCCCCTCCAACCCCTCGCTGTGACCCTGCTCCCTGGCTCTCCGGCTGAATGGAACAGTGATGGGTTTGTGTTTGTGCTTCTAAGTGGTTGCATTTCTGAGCAGAGCAGCATCATCTGTTGTCCTCTCTTTTACAAACTCGAGGAGACCACAGATGATGATTTGTGTGTGTGTGTGTGTGGCACTGCCCACTATTATCAGGACCCATTTCTGTGTAGAAACAGTGCATGAGAGCTGTATTGAGTATCGTGTAGTGTCAGTAGTCTTTACCCTCCACTGTATGGGAAACTGACCGTATATATGTGCCAGTTACTCAGTGCAACTGTTTACACTGCAGGTGTCCCGCAGGCGGGACAACTGCAGTGCCCCCACCTCCCCCCAACATTTTAAGTCAATTGTATGCACCATATTGCTATGCAGCATATTAATATTATACAGCATTTAAAGCTTGGACTCTTGGGAATCCATATATGACAACATTTGTCATGTACAATCTGTATAGTGCTTTACATTGTCAGATTAATCTTACTGACATACATTCAAAATAGTCTACAAGAAACCTCAAAGTGTTACCTTTCATTTGTGCCCAGGATTATGCTTCTACACCAAGAAGTTGTCACACAGTAAGCCTTTTATTGTCAGTATGCATTTTGGGTAACCAAAAGTCCTATGGGGAGTTTCCATATATACAAAACGCTTGAGCACACCTTGGCAAATAATGGTCTATAGTACTCATATTTCATTCTATATTGATCTACTTTAAGATACAGATTCACAAGACCTGGTAGTGGGCCTCAGTTGTGTTTCCAAGACAAAATAAATGACCAAGAGGGCAGAATGTGGTCATTTCCAGAGATGTACAAAACTACCTAAAAAAAACTATCATTCTACCCTTTGCCACTCTCTGACAGTTCATCATACAGTCAATCTATTAGTACTGAAACAATCTACTAGGCCTCAAAAGAGATTAAGCGCTTGAATATAAGTCAAAGTATGTGGAAACAGGGCCATTGTTAGTAGGCTGTGTGCAATTTCGAGCAAAAACTCAAAATAGGGGGAGTAAGTGTAAACACACACACACACATATCCAGTAGCAGTGTCCCCCAACCCCCACCCTAAAAAAGACAAATCACACAGGAGTTCAACATTAATACCTTTTCTGTTTTTATTAAGACAAGAAAACTCATTTTTGTAAAAATGTCTAAAATGAACCAATACAAAAACCGTGAATGGGAATGTGAATTGTTTTTTTTCTCTTTTCTTCATTAATACACAGTAAGTAAGAACATCGTCTGGATACAGCAGATACCGACAATAAAAGAACCAACTCAGAACACTCAATGATATATGACTCTGGAATCCCAACCTCCCACGTCTGAAATAGCCCATGTGTGTCTCAGTATTCACTAACGGTTCTGACCTGTGGTAATTCAACTCTACTCCACTCCTTAAGGGACACATCAAGCACAGAGTCTTTTATGTGAAGAGAGTCTTGGAGAACCACTCCACAGAGGAACCTGCGGAGCAGAGTTTTCAGGTGGCCAGAATGTGTGAGGGGGAAAATCTCTGTGAAAGAGACACTGTGAAGCGCCAGATTCTGACCCAACAAACTGACTTGGTGAAGTAGAGATTCTGATTCATTAAATACTGACTCTGTGAAGCTGGGGGGCTCAGAGTGTTTGTGATCCATAATAGAGACTCTGAATGCCCCTGTCTAGCTGTTCCCTCACTAACATCACGGCTACGTCTGTAATCTAGGCTCTAGACACTTACTTCCACTACTGTGAATAGTGCACCAAAATAACAACAAAAGACAGTACCTAAGTGTACAGTTGCCATGCCAACACTTCTGGGCCCTCTGGTCTATGTGTGGGCCTAGTTTGACCTCTGAACCTGACCGGGCCATTTGACCAATCACAAGCCTGAGAGCTGACCATGATATTCCAGAATGCCCCTGGACTGGGAACTCGTTCGACCCAGCAAAACCCAACTGCATCCAGGCCGCCTGGTTCCGTCTGAAAGTCAAGTTCTAAACGTGATGTCAAGTTCCAAAAACAAACAACAAACAAACAAAAAAAACACAGCAATGAAGCAATGAAGCACCAGTACCACTGTTGCACAAAGACATGTGGGGCATCACAAAACAACTTCTGATAATGACACACTCATACACACACATACACACACACACACACACACACACACACTTGCATGACAACAGTCAGTTTGACCAATGGAAGCCTCAGCCTGGTTTAATTGACAGGGTTGTGTCCAAGTGTGGGTTTGGGATGCAGGACTGGTGGAGTGTTTTGGCAAATCAGTCCTGTAGGCTGAGATGCAGGAAGCGTATATATGGGGTGGGGGTTGGGGGGTTGTCAGGGGAGGTCAAGTGATCATTTACAGGCTGCAAGGGCTGGCTTAGACTGGGGGGGGTGGGGGGTCTTTACACTTACATTTAATGCTGGTCTGGGAAGGAACTCAAAACCCCACACACACACACACACACACACACACACACACACACACACACACACACACACACACACACACACACACACACACACAGGTCAGGTACAGTAGTGACAGTGAGGACGTTGTTAGTGCTGGAGGCGTGCTGGGAAACTCAGATTGTGCACACACACACACTTATCCATTCATCTGCCCAGTGGCAGGAACACACACCACTCTATTGAGGAAGACTTCTGCTAGGATCTAGACGCTCTTCCATACCACAGTACCATCATTATATTCACAACCACAGAATCGATCGGAGGACACTAGTCTTACTGTCATTAGTAAATGTATTGATTAAGATTAAATACATGTGCTAACTAATGTGTGCCAGATTAAAATGTAATCATTTCAAATGCTCTGAATGTGTTTTGGCTTCCCAAGGCTGGATCACAAGGCAGATGTACAATCAGTGCTTTTCTAACGTACCCTCCAATGGCATCAATTAAAAAAAAAAAACACAAAAAAAACACACAAGAATTAAACATGAACACGAGATAAGCGGAGCAGAAAAACAGTGTCACGATTCACGGCATGGGGAAAAGAGAAAAGCAGTGTGTGTGTGTGTGTGTGTGTGTGTGTGTTCATACGCCTAGAGGCTCACT
>NC_055961.1:10666842-10669342 GCF_018492685.1 Alosa sapidissima | reverse complement strand
TCCTTGGGACAGATTATCCGTTCGCACGGCTTCTCATACCACTGCTATGCAGACGACACACAGCTCTATCTGTCCTTTCCACCTGACGACCCCCTGGTTTCAGCACGGATCTCGGATTGCCTTTCAGACATAGCTACATGGATGAAGGCACACCACCTCCAGCTGAACCTCTCAAAGACTGAACTGCTGGTCATCCCAGCTAAACCTACCATACACCACGACATCAACATCAAATTTGACTCCCTGTCTGTTTCACCGACCAGGACTGCAAGAAATCTAGGAGTTGTTCTTGACAACCAACTAAACTTCTCAGATCATGTTGCCTCAGTCGCCCGGTCATGCCGTTTTGCACTCTACAACATACGGAAAATCAGGACTTACTTGACTCAAGATGCTACCCAACTTCTGGTTCAGGCAATAGTCATCTCACGACTCGACTACTGCAATGCCCTCCTGACAGCCTGACAGCCCAGCCTGCGCAGTGAAACCACTTCAGATGATCCAGAACGCGGCGGCGCGCCTGGTCTACAACCAACCCAAAAGGGCACATGTTACCCCGCTGCTCATCCAGCTACACTGGCTACCTATGGCGGCCCGCATCAAATTCAAGTCTCTAACGCTTGCCTACAAAGTAGTCTCCGGTTCTGCTCCCACCTACTTGAATGCCCTCATACAGACTTACACTACCTCCAGACCGCTGCGCTCCTCTGACGAACGACGTCTAGCTCTACCACCGGTACGCTCAAGCCAATCCAAACTTTTCTCATCTGTTGTTCCTCGTTGGTGGAACACACTGCCAGTTCCTACAAGGGCAGGGACATCCTTTTCCACTTTCAAAAAACTCCTGAAGACCCAGCTCTTTAGAGAACATCTACTCTCATAGCAACACTTACAACAAGTCTTACTGATCCTAGCACTCACCAGCCGTTTTAAACTGACAAGTAACTGTTAAAAACAGCACTCACCGACGCACTTATTCTTACTGTACTCTAATGTTTTTTTAAACTGTCCTAAAATTGTGAGAATTGTTCTAAAACTTACTGTTTACCATGTTGTTAGTCGCTTTGGTTAAAAAGCGTCAGCCAAATGTAATGTAATGTAATGTAATGTAATGTAATGTAATGTAATTGAGCCACGCCCCCAACACCACACTGGCCTCATTCAGCCTTCCTTACAGTGTTGATACTGTAATGTACGTATGTATGTGTGTGTATGTATGCACCTGTACTTTCAATAATATAATATCTAAAAGAAAAAGGAAATGATTCTGTGCTATATAAATTAAATTAATTGTTATTATTATTATTATTGTTATTATTATGTAACCATACATTAAATAATATCAAAATATGTGTCTTTTTCATGACCACTAGTCCGACCTGATGCAGTCATTCTTATTATGAGGAGGATATGTGCTTCAAATGGAGTGCCCCTCCCACGTGAACCTCCGCGTGGTCTCATGATGTGTTTGGACTTATGTATGTCGGTGCACACCTGTGTGTGTCATATGTGCCTGTCATATGAGGCCCCCGTCTGTGAAACCTGGCTAAAATTGCCAGATCTATTTAAGAGATAAGGAACGTTAAAGTAGGCTAGTCATAGCATAAAATGACTATTTACGAGATAAGGAGCGTCAAAGTAGGCTAGTCATAGCATAAAATGACTATTTACGAGATAAGGAGCGTCAAAGTAGGCTAGTCATAGCATAAAATGACGATTTTTGGTCATTGTGTGTTTACTACTATAAATGCTAGATTATGTGCTGAGCTTTCAAAATATAGTGCTCCAAATTCAGTTTACGAATAGGTATCTAGCAACACGAAAGAAAGGATTTTACTGACCCTACGTTTCCAATTTTTTGCATAAAAAATACCGGAAGTTTGCTTCCTAAAGAGATGAAGGTAATTGTCTGTTATTACTACTATAAATGCTAGATTATGTGCTTATTTGCTTCCTAAAGATTGGTAATCGTCTGTGATTACTACTATAAATGCTAGATTATGCGCTTATTTGCTTCCTAAAGAGATAAGGTAATTGTCTGTGATTACTACTATAAATGCTAGATTATGTGCTTATTTGCCTAAAGAGATAAGGTAAATCGTCTGTGGGTTTACTTACAGCGCGCAAGCACCTGGTGATTCTGGTGTCATTAGGTTTAGGAGCTTCTTTTCTACCATTACAAAGTGGACACAGTCCTTAGTGTGACTTACAGTAGTAACCTGTTTTACCAATGCTCCAAATCTTTGATGTGGTCTTACTCAGTGAATATTAAAGTTACCTTGGCCTTTGGAATTAAAATAGCCCCACATCATCACATACCCATCACCATACCTAGAGATTGGCATGGGTGTTATTTCAGTTAGCCTATTAGCTGGTTTGATTTGCATTGAGCTCAATGAGCATCAAACCAGCTAATAGGCTAACTGAAATAACACCCATGCCAATCTCTAGGTATGGTGAAGGGTATGTGATGATGTGGGGCTATTTTAATTCCAAAGTC
>NC_055961.1:10659342-10661842 GCF_018492685.1 Alosa sapidissima | reverse complement strand
TGTGATGTTTAGACTGTTAAGCCTGGTTCTTGTACAGTATTGTATTGTACAGTACAGTATTGTACCTGGTCCTTGCTGTTATTGGCCTATCATCTGTGTTCTATGATGCCCTTCCTGTTGGATTGAAGTCCCTCACCCCATCTTTTTTATTATTATTTTTTTTTATTTAACTTCTATTTTACCAGGGAAAATAATCACATTGAGGTTACAGTCTCTTTCACAAGTGAGCCCTGGCCAAGAAGACAGCACATAGAGGATACACTTCAACAGACAACAAGTAGCAGACAGACAGGGATGGACAACAGTAATAAATAAGAACTATTTATAGGCTTTATAGGCTATTTATAACCTATATATAGGCTGTATAGGCACGTGTTGCCATATTGGCCTTGTGTTTCTTGTGTTTTCTTATATTTGTAGTAAGTAAGCTCTGTTTTTGGAACTTATGCATCTTATCGTGCATTTGGTCCTAACCCCATGTAGCATCGTGACTGTTATTGTGCTTGGTCCTAACCCCATGTAGCATTGTGCTTGTTTGAGTGGGACTCTCAGTTTTATTGTGTTTGTTTGGGAGTGGATTATTATGCTTGCTTGCGTGGAAAATTATCATTGTGCTTGTTTTGGAATTTATGATTGTACTTGTTTGTTTAGGAGTTTAATGTTTAATGTGCTGTTGGTTTGATAGTGTATTACTGTGCTTGTTTGGTTGGGAGTGTATTACTGTGCTTGTTTGGTTGGGAGTGTATTACTGTGCTTGTTTAGTTTGATAGTGTATTACTGTGCTTGTTTGGTTGGGAGTGTATTACTGTGCTTGTTTGGTTGGGAGTGTATTATTGTTACTGTTCATTTGGGAGTTTATTATTGTACTTGTTTGTTTGAGAAAATAATTATTGTGCTTGTTTGGGATTGAGAGTTTATTATTCTGGCTGTTTGAGAGTTTATTATTGTGCTTAACTGAGAGTTTATTATTGTGCCTGTGAATACAATTCTCAGTATAATATAATATCCACTGCTAGCATGTTATACGGTACCCTTCAGATCAATTCAAACACAACTCAATGTGCAGTGGTGTCCACATGCGGCCAGGGTTGCCCCCTCTGCCCCGGAGCAGACGAACCTCAACCTCAACCTCAACCTCAACCTCAGCTTCAGCCTCAGCTTCAGGTTCAGCCTCAGGTTCAACCTCAACCTCAACCTCAGCTTCAGCCTCAGCTTCAGGTTCAGCTTCAGCCTCAGGTTCAGCCTCAACCTCAGCCTCAGCTTCAGCCTCAGCTTCAGCTTCAGCCTCAGGTTCAACCTCAACCTCAACCTCAGCTTCAGCCTCAGCTTCAGGTTCAGCTTCAGCCTCAGGTTCAGCCTCAACCTCAGCCTCAGCTTCAGCCTCAACCTTAGCCTCAGTTTTAGCTTCAACCTCAGCCTCAGGTTCAGCCTCAGGTTCAGCCTCATTTTCAGCCTCAGGTTCAGCATCAGCCTCAGCATCAGCCTCAGCTTCAGCCTCAGGTTCAGCCTCAGCCTCAGCTTCAGCCTCAGGTTCAGCCTCAGCCTCAGGTTCAGGTTCAGCTTCAGTTTCAGCCTCAACCTCATCTTCAGCTTCAGGCTCAGTATCAGGTTCAGGCCTGCTCAACATCTTTCTGTACACGCATAATGTTCCAACCCCAACACATCACACTAGTTTTATTTGACAAACAGTAACAAGTGCATAGATGCGTGTGTGTGTGTGTGTGTGTGTGTGTGTGTGTGTGTGTGTGTGTGTGTGTGAGTGTGAGTGTGTGTGTGTGTACGTATGTGTGCAGATCCCCATAAGGCAGACTGTGGGTTCCAACTGTGTGTGTGTGTGTATGTGTGTGTGTGTGTGTGTGTGTGTGTGTGTGTGTGTGTGTGTGTGTGTGTGTGTGTGTGTGTGTGTGTTTGTGTGTGTGTGTGTGTGTGTGTGTGTGCGTGTGTGTGTTTGTGCATGTGTTTGTGTGTATGTGCGTGTGTTTGTGTATGTGTGTGTGTGTGTGTGTGCATGTGTTTGTGTGTTTGTGTGTGTGTGTGTGTGTGTGTGTGTGTGTGTGTGATTGTGTGTGTGTGAGAGAGAGGGAGAGGCAGGCTGTGGTACCAACCGTGTAATGCAGGATCAGAACTGGGCACAGATTCTTGAGGAACCACAAGGAAGGGAGGAGCGTGGGAACGTAGGAACGTGGAAACGTAGGAACGTGTCAACGGAACGGAAGTGCAGGAGGTGGAGAACGAAGGAGGAACGAGCACATGCAGAAAAAGAGGGGATAAGGGAGAGGGGAGGAGAGGAGAGGAGTGGAGGAGAGGGGAGAGAAGGGAAGGAGGACACAAAAACAACAAAAAGGACCAATAAGCAGAAGCCTCCACAGGCAGCATCACATCAGCACAGAGCTGAAAGCTTAAGGACATCAACACCACAGCACAGCACAGCACAGCACAGCACAGCACAGCACATATTAACTGTCCATTAACACTTCCCTACGCTGATGCTCTGAATTTA
>NC_055961.1:10629342-10631842 GCF_018492685.1 Alosa sapidissima | reverse complement strand
AGGTAAGCTATGTTATTCACCTATTCTAATTCTGAAGAAGAATATCCTTTTGGAGATTATGATCGATCGTCTATGACAGTGATAGTCACGGTGCGTCTCTGAATGGAGGTGCGTGTATACAACGGTGTCCACTAAGCATACCATGCTTGTTTCGACCCTCTGCCCAACATAGCTTGGAGGTTGCAGTGGTAATCGTGATAATAGTGTCCGTAATGGATGAGGTACAGACAGCAGGGCTAGTAGAAATAGGGCTCTAAAGAACTACAAAGTCACCCGCAATATGATGCGAACTTCTGGGTACTGCAGAAAATATTTCTTAACTTCAAAAACACAGTGTCTAAAACTCGGTGTCATTCAGACTCAACCCTCTTGACGTTTGGTGATTAATTGACAGCTGTTTTGGGACACGTTAAACTTTCTTTATAATGAGCGCATAAAACGACTTGTTGTTTGGGACATTAAGCTACGTTAAGCTTTTTCACGTTAAGGATTGTATGTCCTTAATTTATTTATATATTTAGGCTACTTGCGCAAACCCTGGATACTTTTATTGCCACACAACAATATTGGTGGTATATGTTACATTAGCTTCAAAAGGCACCGCTTCAGAAAGCTGCACTGCTTGTGAAAGAAGGGGGTGGGGGAGGGGAGCTTGCAGCCAAGTGTCGGAAAAATGCATAGCCTACAACACAGAACCCGCTTCTCGCATTAGTCACTGACAGTAGACACGCTTCCAGCCTAATGACTTTCACACATTTTGAATGTCTTTCTATAGGCTAAGCATATAATGGAGATAGAGTAGAAAACTGGATTTAACTAAACAAATGTAACTAAGTAAACTGATTGTTTACTCTACAGTAGGCTATGTTCCCCCTCTCAGGCTGTACAGTAGGCCTATTGAAAGTAGGCTAATGAGCTCAATAGACACGTTAGCGCTTCCATTAGGAAACTTTCGTTGCAGACTTTCACAACTGATTGTTTAGCCTACAGTAGCCTACTGTAGGCCTACTCTACAGTAGCCTAGGCTATAGGTTATGTTCCCCCTCTCAGGCTGTACAGTAGGCCTATTGAAAGTAGACTAATGAGCTTAGACACATTAGCGCTTCCAGCCTAATGACTTTCACACATGAATGATTTACAGTAGACACATTAGCGCTCCACGCAGTGGCGTAACTAGGCCTAGGTGCAGCAAGTGCAGTCGCACCAGGGCCTATGACCTCCGTCGCTACCCCCGCAATGCAATTGCTGGAAAATTCTATACCGGTCCTTTTTGACTACCTGCGTGCCTTTGACCAGGCCAAGGCTACAGCGCAGACACTCGCAAATAAATGGGGGTTCAGAGTACATTTGAAAATGTGAAGAGTGAAGCGTCACTTTGACGAACTATCGGAAGATAAACGCTTAACCGATGCAGAGAGATACTTAAAAGTGCAGGTATTTAATGCAACTCTGGACATCATAATCAGTCAGCTCTCCCAAAGATGTGCAAGCATGCGGGAAACTTGTTATGTGGTTGAGTATTTACGTCCTATGATCCTTCAACTCGCCGGTGATGATGAACTGCTTGAAAAGGCAGTACGTTTGTCAGACCATTATAGCATGGACATTGCACCGACATTCCCAACACAACTCCTCTCATTTAGGTCTTGCTTTAAAGCAGAGATTTCACAGAAGTCATCTATTTTTCAACTTGCCAAAAGGCTGGTGGTAGATTATGACAGTGTAACATCCACATTCGGGGAAGTGTGTACTGCTCTCATGTTGTTTATGACTGTGGCAACAGCTGAGCGATCTTTTTCCAAATGTTCAACAATTGCTGGTGTACAGGCTATAATCAATTAGCTAAATCATTTGTCCAGCTGTTTAAAACATTTTTCGTGTTACATTCAAACGCAAAAGGTGCTTAGATATATTTTGTTTAAACGTTGGCAAGCAGGCATGCTGCGGTTGCAATGAATGAGGATAATTGGTTTTATCTGCGGTGTTATTTTTTGCATTTTGAATATGACTCGCTCCAGCACGTCTACTTTTTTGCACAGTGCTTTCTTAAAGGAGCTGCACCATCTTACAACAATTGCATCTACATTTTCATATTAGAATGTTTTGTCAAGTGTAAGCTTAAACTACCGTGATCAAATTAAGTTTCCGTGCCCCCGCTGAAAGTCTCTTATGCTCTTATCGTTACACTATCAAATCTATAAGTAACCGTGACAAATAGGGTATAAGATATATAAACTCACGCTATTGTATTATCATATATGTTTGGTAATGGCTCAGCTTTCTCTGATTGTTCTACTGACTTGGAAACTGCATCATGGAAGCAGTAAGTCAAGTCGCATCAAAAATAGTAGTGGCAGAACTCCAAAGTGACACCTTGTGGTTGTTTGTGTCAACTGCCGTTTGTGCCATTTCTGCTGAGAAAATGGGGATCGTGATTCCTGAAGGAACCCGTCCAAACTTAACGGGGACCCACTGTAGGCTAGTTGTTCTTGCTCTACAT
>NC_055961.1:10609342-10611842 GCF_018492685.1 Alosa sapidissima | reverse complement strand
TATGTGTGTGTGTGTGTGTGTGTGTGTGTGTGTGTGTGTGTGTGTGTGTGTGTGTGTGTGTGTGTGTGTGTGTATGTATGTATGTCTCTCTCTATGTGTGTGTGTGTGTCTCTCTCTGTATGTATGTATATCTCTGCATGTATGTATGTATGTATGTGTGTGTGTGTGTGTGTGTGTGTGTGTGTGTGTGTGTGTGTGTGTGTGTGTGTGTGTATGTGTGTGTGTGTGTGTGTTTCCAGTACTGAGTGTGTGTGTGTGTGTGTATGTGTGTGTGTGTGTGTGTGTGTTTCCAGTACTGAGTGTGTGTGTGTGTGTGTGTGTGTGTTTCCAGTACTGAGTGTGTGTGTGTGTGTGTGTATGTGTGTGTGTGTGTGTGTATGTGTGTTTCCAGTACTGAGTGTGTCCCAGCTGTCAGATGCCATTAGCACCCCCCCCCCTTTCCAAAGCCTCCCCCACCTCAAGAGGCCCCAGTCTGCTCTAATGACCGCAGATGGAGACCACCCCCCCCCCCCCCACCCCACCCCACCACACTCAGACACACAGGACACACACACAGACACACACACACACACACACACACACACACACACACATACAGTATAAACACACACACACACACTCAGACACACACACACACACACACACACACACACCATACACTCAGAAGGGTATCGGATGTGAGCTGGAACCTATAGATATCATACAGAAGACTAATGGTGATACTGACAACATGCAGACATCTCTGCAGCCCTGCTGTACAACTGTAGAGTAACACACACACACACACACACACACACACACACACACACACACACACACACACACACACACACACACACACACACACACACACACACACACACACACAGACACACACAGTTCATCTGCAGAGTGACAGGCAGAAGAACTGCTAAACCCTCCTGAGGTGCAACACCCATTGAAGAGTAGAAGGGGGGGTGTGGGAGATACAGACTTGTGTCCTCTGTCATCAGTCAAACGGAAACTAACACAGAGTAAAAACAACCCATATTAAAACCTCAAATCCAGAATTACACCCCACACACACACACATACACACACACACACACACACACACACACACACACACACACACACACAATAAAGAACACCAAAACAAGGCAGAACAAAAATAGCCAAAGAAGAGAAACAACAGATATCAGTATCACTCAACTCAACCAGTTCATGAAAGATGGAGAGATGAGAGACAAAGAAAGATAGATGAGAGGAAGAGAAAGAGTCACTAGAGAGAAAAGAGAAAAAATGAGAGATGATAGAAAGGGGAATGAGAGAAAGAGGGACAAGAGATGGAGTGAAATAAAGAAGAGAGAGAGAGAAAGAGAGAAAGAGAGAGAGAGAGAAGAGCGAGGGAGGGAGAGATGAGAGTAGCCATCATAAATAATTCATGGTGTCGAGAAGAAGCCATGTCTGTCTCATACTGTAAGAAGTGCGAACGCAGGATCCCTTTCCCACAGATGAGGAGAAAGAGACAGAGGAGAGTGACACAGGAGAGAGAGGGGGATAGAGAGAGAGGGGGGAGGGATAGAGAGAGAGGGGGGAGGGATAGAGAGAGGGGGGGAGGGATAGAGAGAGAGGGGGGTGGTAGAGATATAGAATGACAGGGAATAAAACAGGGAGATTTTTGACTTTAGTGTGTCATTCATTCACCAAGAGAAAATAATCTTTGTAAAAACTTTAAAACAACATTAAAAAGAGAAATGAAGTGTGTGTGTGTGTGTGTGTGTGTGTGTGTGTGTGTGTGTGTGTGTGTGTGTATGTGTGTGTGTGTGTGTGTGTGTGTGTGTGTGTGTGTGTGTGTGTGGCACACTTCCATCAACAGCGCTGAACAGCAGTCACACCTCTGCAACTCCGTCAGAACAGAATAATTGCATGAAAAATTCATAGTAATTAATACATTATTAATACAATAGTAACAATTGAATGTATAATTTATGGCTTTTTGGGGACGTGTCTCCCTATGGCCATATTAAATATATATGACCCTACACTAATGCGTCCATCTCACTTCAAAGCAGGGTTGCCAGATCAGCCTGCTTTCCACCAGAACGGGGCAGCTTTTAGCTGCAATCTGACATGTGGTAACCCATCATATTAGCAGCTTCTCTCTCTCTCTCTCTCTCTCTCTCTCTCTCTCTCTCTCTCTCTCTCTCTCTTTGTGTGTGTGTGTGTGTGTGTGTGTGTGTGTGTGTGTGTGTTTTAAAACAAGCTGTTTATTAGCTGCAGAGCTCTGTTGGACGCGGAGCCAGTGGCAGTTTCTAATGAGCTCTGAGCAGACATAGGAACAGCACGGGGTCTCTGAATAAACAGCTAGCCAAGCAGCACGCCGCCTCCATTGACCACATTACAGGACAGCCTTCCCTAACAGCCTACAGGACAGCCTTCCCTAACAGCCTACAGGACAGCCTTCCCTAACAGTGTACAGGACAGCCTTCCCTAGTAACCTCTCAATACCACAGCCTAC
>NC_055961.1:10599342-10604342 GCF_018492685.1 Alosa sapidissima | reverse complement strand
TGATGGCCAATGGGAATCTGCCTAATTCTGCCCTACATGCATTGGTTGGTGTTTTCTTTTGGATTTTTAAAATTAATCGACAGAATTTTGCATGTAGGGATTCTACAGGATGCTTGTCCCATCTAGTGTAGCTGTGCACACTGAGTGGACCCCATACCTCACTTCCATATAGCGCAATAGGCTGGATAACACAGTTGAATATTTTGCACCAAACTTTAATTGGTATGTTTATGGTATACCTTTTTTTTGGTATGCCTTTTCTTTTTCTATCTCTTTCTCATCCCCCCCTCCTCCCCTCTCTCACTCTCACTCTGTCACTCTTTCATTTGTGGTCCAAATGAGAAGACTTCCAGTGGTTACTGTGAACAGATGTTCCCCTCTCCTCCATGGTGTCACATTTGGCCCCTGTCACGTGGTCACATGACCACATCTCCATATTAATAAGCCCACAGGCACACAGGACTGCAGGGGGGGGGCACCAGTTGCAAGGCTATCAAAAATAATCTGCATATTCCACACACACACACACACACACACACACACACACACACACACACACACACACACACACACACACACACACATATTAGCTGCAGCAGTGGTCTGTACTAGCCTTAGTGATCTACTATACTATATAATAGCACAGGCTGTATTGGTGGTCTATGCTAGCATGGGCTGTATTGGTGGTCTATGCTAGCATGGGCTGTATTGGTGGTCTATGCTAGCGTGGTCTTTATTGGTGGTCTATGCTAGCGTGGTCTTTATTGGTGGTCTATGCTAGCGTGGTCTTTATTGGTGGTCTATGATAGTGTGGTCTGTTAGCTGTCAGTGGTCTGTTAGCTGTCAGTGGTCTGTATCCTCTGTGTGCCTGTGTGTTTGTGTGTGTCTGTCTGTCTGTCTGTGTGTGTGTGTGTGTGTGCATCAGACACACACACACACACACACACACACACACACACACACACACACACACAGACTTAGATATTACCGTAGTCTTTCTCTTTCTCCATCACATACATTTTTTCTTTTCTCTTCTTTTCTCTTCTCTCTCTCCTCCCTATTCCTTATCTCATATTTTATTCCTCTACTCCCCTCCTCTCTCTCTCTCTGCTCCCCTCCTCTCTCACTCTCTCTTCCTCTCCTCCCCTCCTCTCTCACTCTCTCTTCCTCTCCTCCCCTCCTCTCTCTCTCTCTCTTCCTCTCCTCCCCTCCTCTCTCACTCTCTTTTCCTCTCTTCCCTCCCTCTCTGCTCCCCCCCTCTCTCTCTCTCTCTCTCTCTCTCTCTCTCTCTCTCTCTCTCTCTCTCTCTCTCTCTCCTCTCTCTCTCACTCTCTCTTCCTCTCCTCCCTCCTCTCTGCTGGTCAGCGTTCCTGTATCCCTCAAAAGAGGATTCCTCTCCCCCTTTTTCTCCTCACACTTTCAAAGTAAGATGCTTTGCCTCAACATTCATCTCTCTCTCTCTCTCTCTCTCTCTCTCTCTCTCTCTCTCTCTCTCTCACACACACACACACACACACACACACACACACACACACACACACACACACACACACACATACAGAGACAGTACCACTACACAAGTTCAAATAAAAAATGGTGATTTGCAATTTCCCTGAAAAGAGCTTCCCTGATTTGATGGGTGGATCGGGGTTGTGCCCCCCTTCCCCTTCTCCTTCTCTAAGAGCCTTAACACACACACACACACACACAGACACACACACACACACACTCTCTCTCTCTCTCACACACACACACACACACACACACACACACTACCCTACACTCTTCTCTCAGCACTGTGATTCCCTGACACCTTAAATCTCTTGGGTCATATTTTCCTCTTTCTCTCTCTTGCTCTCTCTTGCTCTCACTCTCTCTCTCTTTCTCTCTCTCTCTCTCTCTCGCTCTCTCTCTCTCTCTCTCTCTCTCTCTCTCTCTCTCTTACCTAACACACACACACACACACAGAGGCACTCATGTGCTGGAGAATGTAGGCCACCTGACAGAAGATTCTCAATAAAATGCCTCAGTTTCCAGGTGTTTATGTGTATGTCAATGTGTGTGTATGTTTGTGTGTGTGTGTGTGTGTGTGTGTGTGTGTGTGTGTGTGTGTGTGTATGAATGTATAAAGTGTGTGTGTTTTAATATGTGTGTGTGTGTGTGTGTGTGTGTGTGTGTGTGTGTGTGTGTGTGTGTGTGTGTGTGTGTGTGTGTGTGTGTCTTACAATGGTGTATCAAATGTAAGAGGATGCCATGGCATTACATTGACAAAAACATGCTGAGCTAGCCATAGAATAAGCTTGTGTGTGTGTGTGTGTGTGTGTGTGTGTGTGTGTGTGTGTGTGTGTGTGTATGTGTGTAAAAAGCAATTATTGGATTACATTCCAATCTCATGTTCGTAAGTCAACAAAAACATACACCTTTAAGTTACAGTGATATACAGTACCATATGTGTCTGTGTGTGTGTGTGTGTGTGTGCCCGCAGGAATGGACTGTTGCATGATATCAGCTATTGCTTCACCATCATTTGTTAGCTGACAGACAAAGGACAAAACACCACTGGTCTGGTGTTTAAACTTCTGCTAGTAAGCTCAATTCAACTTCTGCTAGTAAGCTCAATTCAACTTCTGCTAGTAAGCTCAATTCACCTTCTGCTCAAATCAAATACTCATATTTCATGTTGGAAATGCAGTCTGCAGTCCGCAGACCGCAGTCCATATCAATTCAATCTGAGTTTTTTTTTTCTTTTTTTTCAGAAACTCAGCACAGGTCAAAAAATAATTTGTATCAGTTTTGAAAGGTTCACATTCACCATCACGTCTTTGCCAAATGTCAATGTGTTTGTATCAGCTTCGAAACCTTCACAATCACCAGTGTGTCTATGCCCGTCGTGTTTTTGTTTGAAAAACATTCAGCCCCTCACCTGCACACCTCAACTCCAGCCCTGCCTTACACACACATGAAAGTACGGACCAACACAAGCTCTCTCACTTTCTTACTCACACACACACATACACACACACACACACACACACAGTAAAGCGTGTGCTCAACCCCCGGAGCCCTGCTCAATGACATTATGAGGCTTTCAGAAACCTTAGCGGGAGGCTGCAGTTCACTGGTGTGTGTGTTTGTGTGTGTGTGTGTGTGTGTGTGTGTGTGTGTGTTTGTGTGTGTGTGTGTTGGTGCAAGACCTCATATCAAATTTATAGCTCATTACAGCACCTAATAACACACACTAGGGAAGGTGCAACTGCAGGCCATAGCAAGAGAACAAATCACACACTCATACATACACACACTCACTCTCACACTCACATTCACTCACACACATACACACGCAAATACAATTATAGCCACACTGAAAACCAACATTCTTTACACCCACAACAAAAGCAAATGTTGTTTGGGACTGCGAGGAACAGACATCGTGTTGAGTTATATGGGCGCCTCAACCACATAATGTGCTTTCACCTGTCGCAAAACCAAACAGATGACTGGGATGCCCTTAATAAATATACTTTATCATTTCAGGCATGAGCAGTCAGGGCAACGGCGGCTTGGTTTGCACCCGTGAACCGATCAGAGTCCCACTGAATCTGCACTAGTAACAGCCAGAACTAATCTAGTTAAAACAGCTAGAATGTGAACATTAGTAACAGAACTAATCTAGTTAGAACAGCTAGAACATGAACACTAGTAACAGAGCTAGTCTAGTTAGAACAGCGAGAACATGAACACTAGTGACAGCCAGAACTAATCTAGTTCTGTCAGAACCATTTTAGTCAAGAAACACAAGAGAAGATTCTGAATGAAATTTCTTTATTGTAAATTACGAATTACATTTGGCGGTATAGCTCTGTTCGGAGGAACCCCCCTATTTCCATGAGCACCGTGGAAAAGCATTAAGTCAGGGGGCAGCAGCAGTTTAGGGAATTCTCACCCCAGCAGGACAGGGAGAGATAAATATTCCCCCCATGAACAGAGCCAAGCGACGTGACAAGAGAACATGCCACATCATACACGACAAGGTGGAGTAGGGGAGGCGGTGGGTAGCAAAAACCGAGCTCTATATGGTTGAGAGGAAGTGGGTAGAATGTAAAAGGCGTGCCGAAGCTGTGTGGCCAATCGTTAGGGAAGAAAGATTATCGGCTGAGGGAATGCACCTGGATCAATTAGGAATGAATGAGATGAAGGGGAGGGCGGCAAGCTTCTTGACTACCATGGCCTGGCCAGAACTGACCTTAACACTTTAATTTAAAACAGCTAGAACATGAACACTAGTAACAGCTAGAGCTAGTCTAGTTAGAACAGCGAGAACATGAACACTAGTGACAGCCAGAACTAATCTAGTTAAAACAGCTAGAACATGAACACTAGTAACAGCTAGAGCTAGTCTAGTTAAAACAGCTAGAACATGAACACTAGTAACAGAGCTAGTCTAGCTAGAGCACCTGGAACACTAGTGACAGCTAGAGCTAAAAATATGTTTTTACAAATAATGTTTGGTACACTCCAATGTTTGGTGAATTTAAGATGAAGCTGAAGATGCAGATGAAATTTGTAGAAATAAAGAAATCTTAATGATCTATAATAATAATAACTAGAAATGCAATTCCGAGGAATTACACGAGGGGATGCAATCTGCTGGTTAGGGTGTTGGTGGGGCTGTTGAGCTTGCTGCTAGCTGGTTGGTAGGGTAATTGTGATACCTGCAAAGGTGCTTTTGGAATAACCAAATTTGAATCTTGTGTGACATGGAATTCTTGAGATATCACATTCAAGGTGTTTTTGACCTTGACATTTGACCTTCAACCTCCAACATCAACTCACTTCACCTTTGAGTCCATAAAAACACTTGTACCAAATTTGAAGCATGTACGTTAAGCCGTTCTGGAGATATAATGCTGAATGCATGAGATATGGCTGGGACTTTTATTTTGACACACAGGAAACACTTTAACAGGATGTGTAGTTCAGGTAGAGCTAGATTGTATGCT
>NC_055961.1:10589342-10594342 GCF_018492685.1 Alosa sapidissima | reverse complement strand
TATGCAATCACTTATTTTGCATAATATAATCATTAATTATCATGACTTCTGCTTCTTGTGTGTGTGTGTGTGTGTGTGTGCATTCATAAAAGAGGCAGAATAGAAGTGTGATGTAGAAACAGAGGGGGCAAGAGTGAGCTCACAAATCTTCTAATATAATGGCAAAGGACAACGTTTTAAAATAAAAGTTATTCAAAATCTTACTGAATAGAACAAATGGCACAGTTTTAAACTCAAATGTTTCGAATTCTTTTCTCAACTGATTGAAAATCATTATCATAAACCAAACAGAGCCATTTCCAAGACAGAACAGGGAAATCTGACATAAACAAGGATGCTCTTTGAAACTTGACTGTTTGATCCACACACACACACACACACACACACACACACACACACACACATCACACACACACCTCATATCACTGTGCCTTTTCCCCTTCTATTTGCTGTTTTTCCATCCCTTGCTAAATAAGTTGTCACTCACTCTACAGTAAAAGTCTCAAGCGTGTATTTATACACTATTCTGATCTTTCTGTAGCTGTAGCTGATGTCAGTGTACAGTACATGTGTTTGTGTAAGTTTGTGAGTTTGTGAGTGTGTGTGTGTGAGAGAGAGTGAGAGAGAGAGAGAGAGAGAGAGAGAGAGAGAGAGAGAGAGAGAGAGAGAGAGAGAGAGCCATATGTACATAGGGGCAGACTTTCCCAATCTTCTATTTTGAAGGGCAGTTGCATAAGAGAAAAGGCTCCTGGTGTGATCGCTAAGAGAGTGTTTTAGAATGCGAACTATGGCTGTAACGTGCTGTAAAAAGGGCTTTATGAAATTGAAAACTGAGTCAAAGGCTGAGAATTAGCTCATGGTTTGGAGGATTTGGTGTGGGATTTTGCTGTTTGAGTGACAGGTTTCAGAAATGCGAGGCAGCTAAAGATTGTGTGTGTGTAAGCAGTTTAAGAAACGGTAAGAACAGGCTCCTGGACACACACTCAAGGACAGACTACACACACACACACACACGTACACACACACACACACACACACACACACACACAAAATGTTGAGGACAGACGCGTGCACACACACTCAAAGAGTTCCAGGACTAGTGCAGTGGTGTGTGTGAAAGCAGTGGTGTGTGGCGGAGTGCCACGGTCCCTCAGCTGTAACTGAGTGAGGAAACGCTTGACTACACGTATCCCATGGCAACAAGGGGGCTTCTGGGAGAGAGAGTCCCTCATGCCCCAGCGTGCAATTCTCCACATCCTGAAACCTTTCCAACAACTAAGACCCTTCTGTGTCTGCTGCTTATGCTGATGTCTACAGTACATGTGTTTGTGTGAGTTTGTGAGTGTGTGTGTGTGTGTGTGTGTGTGTGTGTGTGTGTGTGTGTGTGTGTTAATGTTGGTGTGTGCGTTCGTGTTTGTCTGTGTGTTTATGTATGTGTGTGTGTGTGTGTGTGTGTGTGTGTGTGTGTGTGTATGTGTGTGTGTGTGTGTGTGTGTGTGTGTGTTTGTGTGTGTATATGTGCGTGTATATGTATATGTGTTTGGTTTGTGTGTGTCTTGATAATACAATTCTCTCAAGATTACCAACAAAAGATCCATGCTACAAATCCTGCTGACTGGCGATTGCTTTGTTCATTCATCCAAAATTGCTCTTTGTTCAATTGGAGAGGGTGTTTACCCACACACACACACACACACACACACACACACACACGGACACATGCACCCACACACACATGCACCCACACACACATATGCAAGTGCACACACACATTCACACACACGCACACACACACACACAGACACACAGACACACACACACACACACACACACACACACACACACACACACACACACACACTAAGCTGTAGGCAGTGTTCAGGTTGACTGAGTTGATCTCGGTGCTGAGTCTGCAGGTTCCTCTAGTCCCATCAAAAGATCTGCAGTCAGACAGGTCTCAGGGTCTACACGCACGCACACACGCACACATACACACACACACATGCACGCACGCACACACGCACGCACACGCACACACACACACATAGACACAGGCACACACACATGCACACACACACACATACAGACCTTCAACTGGGTACACACACACACACACACACACACACACACACACCAATCCAGGCAGGACAGTCTTCATTGTACTCCAACAGGACCCCAAGAGGGACAAACAGTGCAGCTTGGCCACTGCAATAACTGAGCTGAAAGGATAACCAGCATCTGCTGTTCTGTGTGAAACATTAAAAACATTTACAGTTTCAGAGAATTAATGAAAGAATGTATTGCAGAAGGCACTTATTGACGATTAAATGTTCTGTTGTCGGGTGATGTCCTTGAATTTTTGGATTTAAACAGTGCTTAGAGAAACTTTTTGAACTTCAAATGTCCTCGAATTAAATGAAATGAAAAGTCCGGGCCATTATGACTACAGCAGCGCTCTTTTGATTCAAATTTTAACACTCAGGCCTTTTAAAACAAAGAGGAATTTCTCATTCAACACACCAGTGGGTCCGAACATTACGCGAAAGAGAGAGATGGAGAGAGAGAGAGAGAGAGAGAGGGGGAGGGAGAGAGGGAGGGAAAGAGGAAGAGAGAGAGGAGAAGAGAGAGATTAGAGAAAATGAGAGGGAGGAGAGGAGGGGGGGGCGAGGGAGGGAAAAGGAGAGAGAGGAGAGAGAGAGAGGGAGGAGAGAGAGAGAAGAGGAGAGAGAGAGAGGAAAAGAGAGAGAGGGAGGAGAGAGAGAGAGAGGGAAAGAGAGAGAGAGGGAAAGAGGGAGAGAGGGAAAGAGAAGAGGCAAGAGGCAGAACGAGAGAGTCACGGAGAAAGAGAGGGAGCAAGGGTAAGCTCACAAATCTCCTAATGGCCAAAAACAAGGACGACGTTTGAAATAAAAGTTATTCCAAAACCAACTGAATAAAAACAAATTGCACAGTTTAAGCCCAAATGTTCCGATTGCTTTTCTCAACTGATTGAAAATCATTATCATAAAGCAAGCAGACCCATTTTCAAGAGAAAAACAGGCTAATCGGACATAAACAAGGATGATGAAACTTGTCTGTTTTTAATAAATACACGCCACTCAGAAGTGAACCCACCATCAACCAAACACTTCAAATATCACAACCGGTGGGAAAGATTTAAAGTCTAACATTCAACTGCATGTGAGGACATCTGAAGAGGTGTTCCCTTCAGCAGAGAGAACTGCTGACTCACAAACTTCTTAGAGCTGATCATGTCTGACTGTGACTGAGTCTCAGTGTAGTCAGTCATCAGTCAGTATGACTGAGTCAGTCTTTTAGTGTAGTGAGTCGTCAGTGTAGTCAGTAGTCAGTACTTAGTGTAGTCTGTACTCTAGTGTAGTCAGTTCTATAATGTAGTCAGTAATCTAGTGTAGTCAGTAATCTAGTGTAGTCATTAGTCAGTACTCTAGTGTAGTCAGTTCTATAATGTAGTACTAGTCAGTAATCTAGTGTAGTCATTAGTCTAGTGTAGTCAGTACTCTAGTGTAGTGTGTAGTCAGTTACTCTACTGTAGTCAGTATTCTAGTGTAGTCAGTAATCTAGTGAAGTCATTAGTTTAGTGTAGTCAGTACTCTAGTGTAGTCAGTAGTCAGTTACTCTACTGTAGTCAGTATTCTAGTGTAGTCAGTAATCTACTGTAGTCAGTACTCTAGTGTACTCAATAGTCTAGTATAGTCAGTACTCTAGTGTAGTCAGTAATCTAGTGTAGTCATTAGTCTAGTGTAGTCAGTTACTCTAGTGTAGTCAGTAGTCAGTTACTCTACTGTAGTCAGTATTCTAGTGTAGTCAGTTCTATAATGTAGTACTAGTCAGTATTCTAGTGTAGTCAGTAATCTACTGAAGTCAGTACTCTAGTGTACTCAGTATTCTAGTGTAATCAGTAATCTAATGTAGTCAGTAGTCTAGTTGTACTCAGTACTCTAGTGTACTCAGTACTCTAGTGTAGTCAGTACTCTAGTGTAGTCAGTAGTCTAGTGTAGTCAGTACTCTAGTGTAGTCAGTTCTATATTGTAGTACTTAGTCAGTAATCTAGTGTAGTCAGTAGTCTAGTGTACTCAGTAGTCTAGTGTAGTCAGTACTCTAGTGTAGTCAGTACTCTAGTGTAGTCAGTTCTATAATGTAGTACAAGTCAGTAATCTATTGTAGTCAGTACTCTAGTGTAGTCAGTTCTCTAGTGTAGTCAGTACTCTAGTGTTGTCAGTAGTTAGTCAGTCTCAGTTCAGGCAGCCACAGACCAAGCTGACAGTCGGACGTCTGATAAGATCTGGCCAGTCAATCTGAATCAGAATCAGAATACAGAATCTGTAGCTGTAAGCACGGTGATCTCACAATGTGTTGAATCAGCGCCGGAGCAGTCGGAAGAAGGGTTACTCTAATGTCTGTTTAGCTTGTCTATTTCTGATAAGCAGCACAGTGCAATCATCCGATATTCCCATAAGGAGATAGTCCTTGTAGTTAGCGCTTTCCCTCTGGATGACTGGATCTAATAACACAATTTCACCCCTTTTTCTTTCTGCCTCTTTCATCCACAACCAAAAGACCAGGAAATGATAATGCCCGTGTCATTTGCAACTTGTTATCAAAATTAACCGTTAAGTTGGTTTATATTTTTAAATGTACACTGTCTTTAGTGTAACAGTGCAACAGTGGTGAGGAAATTGGAAGCTAGCACTGCTTTGTTTACGCTTAGCTTTATCTGCACCACAAATCGCACTAGTAGCAGAATGCAGCCAAAGTGCTAGTTACCCCCCCCCCCCCCCCCCCCCCCCCCCCCCAGCCCAACTACACACACACACACACACACACACACACACACCACAAAGCGACCCAGCAGGACTCAACAGGACATCGGCATGGCAACGTGTGCTTTGGAGTTGGCTGGGTGTGCACTGGCCATTAGTCAGTCCTCTACTATAGTCAGACTCAGTTAGACATATCCTCTGTGTGTCCTCATCCTTATG
>NC_055961.1:10569342-10574342 GCF_018492685.1 Alosa sapidissima | reverse complement strand
AGAGACACAGTGAGGAAGAGAGAAAAACAATGAATATAGAGCACCAGTGGCTTTCCTCTCTTTCTCTCTCTCTCTCTCTCTCCTTTCCCCCTCTGTAATACTTTCTCTCCTTATCATTTAGTGCAGTTATCCTGGTTAATGGCTCCCTTCGTGTGTGTGTGTGTGTGTGTGTGTGTGTGTGTGTGGGTCATAAGTCTGTCTGACTATGACATAACAGCCAGCCCTTCACTCTCACAGATGGAACGAGAATAAAGAGAGAATGAGAGAGAGAAAGAAAGAGACAGAGAAAGAAAGAGAGAGAGGGAGGGGGAGAGAAAGAGAAAGGAGGGTGAGAGATGGAAATAGAGAAAGATGGAGAGAGATGGAGCGAGAGAGAGCCACAAAGGAAGTGGGCGATAACAAATTAGAGACAGCATGCACAGTCAAGCCATTACAACCTCTCCAACTGAACAAAAGTGAGTAACAATTACAGCAAGAAAGACACAGAGAGATAAAGAGAGAGAGAGAAAGACAGAGGCAGAGACAATGAGAGAGAGAGAAAGAGAGAGAGAGAGAGAGAGAGAGAGAGGAACTGTCTCAGTCTCGTCAGCACGCTGTGCTGGACTGGACACAAACAGCTTATTCAGTGGAAGTTGATTTTAAGCAGACTCATTAGATGACTGCAGAACACTCCTCTCTCTCATGCAGTGAAGATGATTCAACTCAACACACACACACACACACACACACACTCCTTTCCCAAATGATTCCCATCACAGAGGCTGATTCTGAGGCTTTTCCGGGACAGCAGAGACGGTGTTCAGATCGGACTACGATCACCCTCAGAAACCATACAGCTGAGGTCATTTACCTGCTTACACACACACACACACATACATGATTCACACAAACAAACACGCAAACACACAAATACACACTCTGCTCTGCGTTTATCTAAGCACGCACTCACGCACACACACACACACAACACACGCACACACACACACAGCCCCACATTCACATCAAATAAACATGTGCATTGGAACCCTTAACGGAGGAACAGTGCTGTGCTGCAGTGGAACCTTTAATTGAGGAACAGGTGCTGTATGCATTGGAACCTTTAAAGGAACACGCCACCCGCCTCCCCTAGGCTTAGGATGTAGGATGTAGACAAATTGTGCAACACATGAGCACCTTGGGGTCTATCGTGCACTTTAGCGCAATTGACTTCGCGCAAATCGCTTTGTGGGCGGATCTTGGGCGCTGTTTCTATTTTACCGGCGGGTTAATGACTGTTGCGCCCGACGCAAATCTAAAATGGGGTGGTCTGAAGTATCTACATTAATCATTGGTGTGGTTTGGGCGTAACATGCAATAAACCAATCAGAGCGTCATCTCACATTCCCTTTAACAACAGGCACGCTTGTTCCATAGTGGATTGCTATTATGATGGCAGAATGGTTCACAGTGCTATAGTCAGTTGGGAACAGTTTGCTATTTATTTTTTCTCTTGACAAAATGTAATACAGAAATGTCACTTTCCGATGTTTTGGGATCACTCTCACTGAATCACGAGGTTATGAATGCATGGTGATATTTTTGCAATGTAATCTACCTCACTATAGAGTATAGACAATGCAGATCTGTCAGATAAGCTCTCCTCTCCTGTGCTGCTGCTGGGGCATTTGGGTTAAATGGCATTGGCATGCAGTTCAACATCACGTCTCATTAAGTCCTCTAATATTTCCTAATTTATGTCATCAACACATCCGTGATTCGTGGAAATGTGTACACTATTTATACCTATGTTTTCACATCGGACTTTGTATTTGTAACTGTAACTTGTAATTATGTATGGTTTGGAGAAATGGGAACTGTGTTGTATAGATGAGAGGAGCAAAGTGCATTGCGCAACACAGGCGCCCAAGCAAGCGCTCCTGCAGGTGTAAGCTACGGCTGTACCTTACCATCAGGCAACAGAAACAGTTTCCAAGTTGACCTAACTTTCCAACTCTGCACAGTATCCCATTAACTGCATGATAATAGGCTATTTACAATATTTTATGTAAAGTAGAGTTTGTAAACACGTTATCATCAACTTAATGCACGCACAACTTTTGTTTGAGCAGGAGAGAGAATAACAATGAATGGACGCAGCAACTACAGAAATTGTAGCCAAGGCTACTTGCTGCTTTCTTTTACTATCTATGGTTGCTGGTTAACAGCACATAATAAGCTTATTGAAGCGAATTCACAAACTTCAAGGCCATCATGGATATAAAACGTTTTTTGAAAACAACGAAAGGATGGAGGGAACATAGCAAAGCTTGGAGTTATTTCAGATGGGCTACAACAAGGTAGGCAAAATTGTGGTGCTTTTCAAAACCTTAGCGCAGCTGGAATAATGCTTATAGGCTGATGTTAAAGCGCACATGATGTTTAAAGCCATACACAACGGTAAATTGGAACAAAACTAAAGGTAACTTTAGCCTTTATAGGGCTGTATAAAGTTGTCCAAATTAATAGGTCGTAATTAGGCGTTGTTGTTGTAAAGATATTGCATGTAGATGTAATATATAGGCTATAGTACATCTACATCTACCAGGTTCCTGGTCTGTGGAGGAATTGTTTTCTGAAACTGCAAAATATCAACCGGGACTGTTTGCGCAGGAACACGCCCCCTCTTTTCGCTGAAACGCCCCCGTGGGCGCACATGTACCTGTGGAGGGAAAATTCCAATATGCGCTGACTGCAAAATAGGAAAGACAAAAGCGCGTGTAAACAAAGTCAATTGCGCTAGAGTGTAAAATAGAGCCCCTTGTCTCACTCGCCACAGCACGGACAATCTCTGCGCCCAAGTAGCAGTGCTTCTTCTGTGCCTCACCTTGTTTCCCCCCAATATAGTCCCAAGTCAATACCTGCCTAGGAAATCGCGTCATCTTAATCTGCATTGCCATTTGTACTCGTCGTGAATACGGAGGCCACAAGAAGTAATTGGGGATTTTTTTTTTTTTTGTTGGCTCACTTGTACTCACTACATGCAATCCGGCAATGAGAGATTCCATTTACTATGCTAAACTAAGCTAGCAGGGGCGCTGCTGGACTAAGGCAATGCATGCATGGAGACCAAAATGCTTTTGCTTACTTATCTCACGAAGCCTGTCAAACTGACATCAAAATATTATCTAACTCATTTGATTGTTTTTTTTAATTTAAGTGACTAAATAGAATGTGAACTTTTTTTTCTGATAAAAGTATTATAGTAAAAACAATTTAATATAACTTTATTTCACTGTTATTGTAGCATGATCCAGAATAATTCTCATTACCGATACAGTAAATGACAAAGGGACACCATTAGTGAGAAAATGTTTTGCTTTTTTTTTCAAAACCCACACATGGGGCACAGTTAAGGAACATATTATATGAAAATGAAGAAATTCTTGTCTCTGAGAAATAACATCTTTACAATATCTATGCATTTGTATGCATAACGGTAATGAAAAGTCTGTTACGGAGGATGAGAATTTATGTTACGGTAATGTGAATGATTTCATTTTACCAAATGAATTTCAGATACACACATGAGAGCAGTTAAATTCCTAGTGTTACAGGAAGGGGATTTACCACAGTAGCCAGTCAACAACCAAGCACTTTTACCATTAAAAAAATCCCCGACAAAGCAACCTTTGTGGGCAAAAAACATCATCAAAAGAGAAGCATTTCTCTGGGCTTGCAAGTAGGTACCTTCCTGTCTTTGTATAAAATATCATAGTTACTTTTAATAAAATAATGTTTTCAGAAAATAGGACACGGACGGACATGTTAACTACAGCTTCATGAGAATCACCCTCTAGGGGAGACGGTGAACAACCCAATTTCAATTTCATAAAACGGTGGTGTGTTCCTTTAAGTGAGAAACATGTGCTGTGTGCAGTGGAACCTTTCTAGAACAGGTGGTGAACCTTTAAAGGACCTATGTGGAGTCGTTTTTTGGTTCAAGACGTTAGGAAATAACCAAGCACACTGGGCCGTCTCTCTTGTAATGCCACTTTGTACCACACATGGCGCTGTTTTAAATGCAATACATTTCTATTGAAGAGTGCTGTGTCGCTGCATTCAAGACAACCTGAATCCGTCAGAATTCCACACAGCCTATATATCTCGGGAACAGGCACCGTGTAGGAGACTTTCACACACCGGAGTTCTTTTGGCTGACAGAAGCCTTTTTAGCTATGTAGCAGTGTGTGTGTGTGTGCATGTGTGTGTTCCAGTTCCATTTCAAGTTCAAGTTCAAGTGTGTGTATGAGCATAGTATAATACCAAAACCCAGATTCAAACACACAGACACGTACACACACACACACACACACACACACACACACACAAACACGCACACACACAGACATACATGCATACCTCTTGAGAAATGCACAAGTGTTGGTGTTCACAACGCCATTTTTCCTTTTTAAACGGCCCTTTTAAAAGCCGTCTCCTTTTAAGTAACACACACTCACACACACACTCCAGACTTGTGCTCCTGCTTGTAATTAGCCGCCCTCTGTTGTGCAAATGGATCTGATTTTTAAAAAGAATGAATTCCTTTAATTAGTAAATGAGCTAACAGAAAAGTCCCTGGAGGCGAGCTATTCTCCTGCAGCTCCGCTTCACAAAGGCACCAGGCACGCTGCAAAGATAGCTACAGACTAGAACTATCTACATGTAGAACTAACTACAACCAATATGCAGATAACAATAAAGTGTGTTTCTATATAAAACTATTTCTATATAAATAACAGCAAACAGTGCATAAGTAAATAAAAAACATATATTTCTACAAGTATATTCTTTTGATCCCGTGAGAGAAATTTGGTCTCTGCATTTATCCCAATCTGTGAATTAGTGAAACACACTCAGCGAAGTGAAGCACACACTAATCCCAAAGCAGTGAGCTGCCTGCTACAGCGGCGCGCAGGGAGCAGTGAAGGGTTAGGTGCCTTGCTCAAGGGCACTTTAGCCAT
>NC_055961.1:10524342-10554342 GCF_018492685.1 Alosa sapidissima | reverse complement strand
GAAAAAACGCGGAGAGCATTGGGCCAAATCCCCTATTTGAAAACATCCTATTGGCAGAAAACATTACAAGTATCGCTGCAATGGGCGACTCATAGCCTACTTGCAAACAGCCTTTGTGTGTGGGGCGACCAAACCGAACCGTACAAAAGCATTCTCCCGTCACTATAACAGCGTTAACATCACTGCCACTGCAACTTAACCTGCTTCAGCGCATCTTTCTCTCTCTCTCTCTCCCTCACACACACACACACACACACACACACACAAAGCGCAATATCCGCTACCGTTGTACCATGGACTACCCTACCAATGTCTCTGGGTCGCAGCGTTAAACACGCACACAAAACCTAAAATAAACATTTTACTATGTTCAAGACTTTCGGATGAACGTCAAAAATGATTAACAGAAAAACCAACACAAACTTCGACCACACAGGCTGCCACATCGACATGTAGGCTACCCCATTCACTGTTACTCTCGTCTTGAAGAACCACGCAATGTAAAATCTGCGCCAGTTGATCGACGATGCATCACACAGAGCCTGATCCACTGAACCAGCGTTTCATTCAAAAACAAGAGTCAGGAGGCTACGGAGCTCACGACCGGGTGCAAGGCGATTCTGCACCTCCGATCGAGGCTTCTAACACTCCACGATACTGGGTTGAACTTATAACTATAAAGATACCCATTCGTTAGGTAGATGGATAAGGACAGGTCGTATCTACAAGTGTAAACACAAGCGAGATGCATCGACAAAGGTTCAAAAGGCTTTTTGTAACAAGTGGTTGCGCTAAGAAGCATGCTGCGGTAGCGCGCGCACACTGCATAGACACCACATGGGTTGAGCAGCAGCTGAAAGACTCGCTGTGTTTCGGAGGCCTCCCTGCACAACGCCGCCTCTCATCTCTATAATCCACTAATCATAAACAACATCTGCTATTAAAAACCTCACCATATGGGACAGGGGGCATAAGGGACATAAGTTTCAACTAAAGCATTAGATCCTCCATCGAAACGATGGCTCGTAGAACAGCTCAAAGTGGTTTAATGAATCATAACAATTGTTACAACGTAACGATCTAAAACATAATTTGTTGCTGAAGGAATGTCAAAAGCCATTTGACTGTATCCTGCGTGAAGTTTTAGCCTATTCAGAATAGGTTTGATTAAAAAGGAAAGACGGACTATATAAACTGTCGCTCGAGGATAATACGACACTAATAACAGCTGCATGCCCGCTGACCGGCCAATCCGTTCACTCCGGTGCCTTTGTTGTAAAGTGCAAATCCCGCTTTCTCATTCCCTAAAATGCAAAGTTTTCATCTAAACTTCCTCCGCGACTTATATCAGGGAACTGTTTACCAGAGATGTTCATCAAATAACAGCTCTATGACAATGCGCAGAGATACGGTGCCACGCTCGCAAGCTCCTTCATGCATCAACAGAAATCCACGGAAAACCCTGATGGTGTTTCATTCAGACGATGAAACCCAAAAGCAAAAACATACCTGTCAACAGAACGGCCGACAAGGTGGTCCACAGAAGGAGACTGGAGATATATCCGTAAGCCATGTTTAGCCCGTGTTTCCAACACCTGCTTCGATGTAGCGACGCTTGTGAGACTTCACCAAAAACAGCGAGGGTCTCCGTGATGAGATGCAACACAGAGGGGATAATATGGCAAGCCGTTTCCTATGGCAAGACAGTTAGCCTTTTCATTGTAGCAAGCCATCTCTGAATAGACTATGGTAAGTCAGTTAACATTTTAAAATGTACCATGGGCTAGTAGCGGGAAATATACTGTATAAGAACAAAGGCTAAACTGACCACCAACATAATTACATAATTCGTTTTTTGTACCATTATTTTGTCTGATAAAGCTGACAAATAAAGCTGTGATTGGACAGATTTAATTTGTTGCTGACATATAGTGATGACCACTATATTTTGCTGTAATGTGACACAATTATATTCTCATTGTTTTATTCCCTAAGTATTAGAAAAAAGGCAAATCAATGAAATTATAATTTTGCTTTTTGTTGCAGCATGTTCTCTTCACATTGATCAGTGAAAAGCAGTGCTACCGGTGCATTGTATTCAGACATGACACAGTTTCTGTGTGTTGTTGCACTATAATAGATAGCGTTTCATTTTAACTCATAATATGAAGTATATAAGTATCCTATATACTTATATATTAACCTCCCCCAAAGTTTTAGCCAGGTGTTTGCTGTTCTGGTTATGTTACGTTAGTCTGTTACCATTATTTGCTGCTGGCTGTGGAATGTTTGTCCAAACCCTGATTTGTAACTTAACAAATACATGTTTTTGTTTACAAGACAAACAAATAGTCAATGAATGCATATGTCCAGCTGAAGGTGAATTCCACTCTGGAACACAGGGGGCCCTTATACAGTAGTCTAGGCAATCTGTGAGAAAAAAATCACCCAACCCAAACATTGTCAAAATAGGAACTATTTGTGCATAGGTCAAAAACTGTACATTTGGCAGTTTTACTGAACTTTCATAGTACAGGGGATTTGTGAAAATGTCAAATATAAAATAGTATTTTGTCATTTGTATTTGACTGGGTTGAAGAAAATGCCTCAAAATACTTTATAGGTGTGTTTTTTTGTAGTTTGGACATTTTGCCAAATATTTTTGGTAAACCTACTTTTGGTGATGTGATGACATCATAAAAGTGCAATGAATGTAGCCTCTGACTGGTGCTGACTTAGTAGTGTGATGAGTAATGTGTAGGTTAAGATGTGTAATGTGCAGGTTATATATCTTTAGAATTGAATTTTAGCAATCAGTTTCTTGAGAACTTTAATCATCCGTTTCTTGATAACTTTAACCGTCAGTTTCTTGAATCAGCAGAACACATGGAAACTGTTATGTGGTTCCCTGCAACATTGCTCAAAAAGTTGCCTCATGTATCATCCATATGGCCATTGGTGTCAATATAGCCTAACCCATTTAGCGCACACAGTACCCAGCTAGTTAGAAAACAACTAAAAGGGTGATGATTAGTGACAGTGTAATATCATTCTGGGCATGGATTGACAGACTTCACAGATGACAGAGATTTCATTCTCTGTATTATTTGCAGATTTAGGGCATTTCTCGTAGGCAGAGAAAGGCTGTTGCACTCAAACACTGCCCACTTTATCAACAGTCAGTGATTTCATGCTCCCTTTAACCTATGTTTTAGTATTTTCAAAATACAAAATATCAGTATTTTATTTTGATACATGACATGCTTACAGTAGTTGTTCAGTTGTAGTTTATTTTCATACACTTAAAATTAGGGTATTTTATATTTTATACAATACATTTTGCTGTATTTTTGCCCATCCCTGTCTAGTCCTATGTTTTGATGGTTGCGGACATTATATTTTTTCAATTGAGTATAGTTTTCTTTTGTCCTGCACCTGCCAGAAGGTGGGATGTGCACACTATAACTGTTTGCTGAGCTAAATAGGGGCCGTATTATAACATATTCCACATAGCGTAACCTGTGTTATTTGACTGATGGGGCCACTTTCAGATATGAGGGGTGAATAACATAATCCATGGTATATGATTGAGGGACCCTTTTATGACATATCATACATAACGTCACCTATGTTATTTGACTGAGGGAACCCATTCTGTAGGGGTGAATAACATAGCCCATATTATTTGACTGAGGGGTCCCATTCAGATATCAGGGGTGAATAACATAACTCATGTTATTTGACTGATATCAGGGGTAGAGAACATAGTAGCGGTTTCATATAGAAGCTTAAGGGCCCTCTGAGTCTTCGGTACCCTGGGCTGGTAGGCCCATTCAGTAATGCATGAACATGACCCCTCATGTGATGATCACTTTGTTCTTGAAGAAGGCTGTGTCTTGAAAAGTTTACCTTGCCAACAGGGATGTAGTGGTAAAATAAGAGGTGGGTAAACTATGAATTCTGTGATCACGGTGAGGTAGACTGCGCCATGCGGTATCGGATTTGTAAAAAAGCCATTAAGAACATGATTGATGATGGTGGAGGTTATTGTCCAATGTTTATAACAATACCAATGGTATTAAATGTTTCCTAGAGTGTTGATGGGTGTACAGTACATATTGTGAATGTGGATAATACAGTGTAATTTTTGAATGTTAAAACTTGAAGTTGCAATTGGTGAATAAACTCTTTTGACAGGTGGATAAACTCTAATAAGAGGTAGATTAACTCTATTTCAAATATTTTAGTGGTGGATAAACTGTTTTTACTTGCGTTTAGCCTCCACTACACCCATGCTTAACAACACGGACAGGCCTATAGTCTGGATGTCACCAGTTGGTCCATAGCCTGCTCTGTGCTTTCAGCTTCGCCCATGTGAGAACTCTGCCGCGCCAGCAAGCTGCCACTGTTCACTGAGGACTACAATCACGATCAGATGTGTGCTTTACTACGCATAGTCTGCGCCACATTCTTGGCTACATGAGTTTAAAACCGAGTGCCAGCGAGCTACCTGTGTTCATTGACCCTCAGTCCTGAGTGTGCTTGTCCATACGCTTGTGCAACTGTCAGACATGTAGCAAACCACCGGTCCCTGTGTATCAACGGGTGTCATAAGGTTGCCAACCGTCCCGAATTGTCTGGGACATCCCGTATTTTTGGGTGATTTTGATTTGTCCCGTTAGGGAAAGCTCCAGTCCCGATTTTCAATCACATCCTCATCGGCCTTGTCAAGTTGTCAATGATTATCAAATGCTGTTGCAGTACGCTTACAATAAGTTTAATAATAATAATAATAATAATAATGTCATATCTCACGGACGATAATCTTGGAGGTAAGAGTTTGATGTGATAAGGGAAAAAAACAGCAACCAGACACCCTAACACTGTATAAGCCCAAAGACACCCAAGTCTTTAAGCACAACCAAAGACTGCAACACAACTCCTTATAAATATAATATCAGTTCAGGAGGAGATGAGCCTGAGGGTGTGGTGAGGGGTGCAAACTCGAGGTGGCTATTTTGGTTATTGCACCGAGACCGGAAACGGGGTCCACTGTGGATCAGACAGCGCAACGCAGCGGCGGCCCGAGTTAATGATGTCACAGCAGGAGATCCGCGAGGCATGGCCGCTCCTCAGAGGCGAATGATGTGGGTGTGTGGCCGTGACGACAGGCAGTTGGAATGAGGCCTTTAGACTTGCGGTTATGCACGCAATTACAATTACAAATGCTTTTCAATAGGTCGATCAAAGCACAGAGCAATTACAGCAACAGGGAGGACACGATGGCTGTATTTTTCTTTAAAAGACATATTCATTTTAAAATGGTCTTGGTTCTCCTTTGTGGTTACTTTGCTATGTGTGTGTGTGTGTCTAAGTGTGTGAGAGTGTGTTCGTGCGTGTGTGTTTGTGTGTGATTCTTTTAAAAGATATACTCATGTGTGTTTACATTGTCAAGTCACTGATGAGTAGAGCATAGACAGCAACAGTTTCGTTAGTGTGTTAGTAGTAGTCTATGATCTGATTGCCATCCTAGTCTTCCTTAGTCTATGATTTTGTTGGTGTGTTAGTAGTAGTCTATGATCTGATTGCAGTATGATCTGTCTATGATCTGATTGGTTGGTGTGTTAGTAGTAGTCTGTGATCTGATTGGTTGGTGTGTTAGTAGTAGTCTATGATCTGATTGCCATCCTAGTCTATGAGTGTGTCAAAAACACTGATGCAGTACGCTGAGGAACTGGCAGCTACAGTAAATTAGCCCCCGACATGTTGCTGTTGACTTGGAACACACACACACACACACACACACACACACACACACACACACACACAAATCTACAGTACATTAGCCCCCGACATGTTGCTGTTGACATGTGGAACACACTCACACACACACACACACACGCACACACACACACACACACACACACACACACACACACACACACACACACACACACACAAATCTACAGCACATTAGCCCCCGACATGTTGCTGTTGACATGTGGAACACTTTAATATGTCAGTTGTCAAACGTGGAAATTCGCAACCACATGCTCATCAGCATAAAGACACAAGAAACTGAGAAACTGCACTAAATAGCTACACACACAGAGAGAGAGAGAGAGAGAGAGAGAGAGAGAGAGAGAGACCTTCCAGTGCCACTCTCTCTCTCATTATCTGTCTCCCCTCTCTTCTCTCTAACATCCTTCTGATTCATTTTTTCTGTGTGTGCTGCTTTCCCTTATCCCTCCCTCTCGTTCTCTCTCTAACACACACACACACACACACACACACACACACACACACACACACACACACACATACACAAACACACACAGGCGCTCTCTCTGTCTCATTCTGATTCTGTCTCTTGGGAACCCGGGCTGCTCAGAGTGTGTCGTGATTAATTAGGTACCAGAGACATCCGTGTGTGTCACACACTCCAGCTCATTCATTTCCACGAGTGTGTATGTCTGTGTGTGTGTGTCTGTGTGTGTGTGTGTGTGTGTTCGTACAAATCCTCTACACTCTAAGTAATTCACTGTTGTGTGCATGGTGTGTGGGTGTGTGTTTATGTGTGTGTATGTGTGTGTCTGTGAAAGCTCTACACTCTAAGTAATTCATTGTTGTATGTGCTGTGTGTGTGTGTGTCTGTGTGTGTGTGTGTGTGTCACACTCAAGCTAATTCATTCTTGCACATCTGTGTGTCACTCTAAAGCTAATTCATTTTCATGATTGTGTGTATGTGTGTGTGTGTGTGTCTGTGGCCATGTCCCTGTGCTAAGTATTTAATAGGTTTAGGCCTGATTCATTGCATCCGGGCCTAAATTGTGTCAGCTGTTCTGTGGTCAGTTCTTGGGTCAGTTGGTTCTGGTGTCCGGCTCCCTGTTCAGTGGGTGTATCAGGTCTGCTAAATAAACTATGGTGGAAGGCTGAGAGTTTGGTAAATAAACTGCTCTTGGAGTCAATGTTTGGTGAGTAAACTGCTCTACTCCGACAGTGTGTGTGTGTGTGTGTGTGAGAGAGAGAGAGCAAGAGAGAGAGAGCAAGAGAGAGAGAGAGAGAGATGCGTTCTCAGGCCTGGTCACTCAGATAAGCTTCTGAGGAATGCCAGTAAATGCTTCACAACACAGTGCTTTAGTCAGTGCTTCGGTCACTGAATAGGTGAATGCATGAGTTAGTATTTGTGGCTAAGCACTGGTCAAATGGGGTTGTAATGTCCACTGAGAGAGGGAAGTGTGTGTAGTATGGTGATGCATTACTGAACCCAGTGAAGTGTGTTTGGTTGGGTGATGGTTGTTGTGACGTGTGTATGTGTGTGTGTGTGTGTGTGCACTGCTTTGTGTGAGTGTGTGTGTGTGTGTGTGCGCGCGCATGTGCGTGTACATGTGCATGCGCGTGCGTGTGTGTGTTTGTGTGCTGCTGCTGTGTGTGTGTGCGTGTGTGTGTGCGTGTACGTGCGTGTGTGTGTGACTGTGCGTGTGTGTGTGTGTGTGTGTTCGCGCGCGTGTACGTGTGCATGCGCGTGCTTTGTGTGAGTGAGTGTGTGTGTGTGTGTGTGCACTGCTGCTGTGTGTGTGTGTGTGTGTGTGTGCGCACTCGTGTGCGTGTACGTGTACGTGTGCATGCGCGTGCGTGTGTGTGTGTGTGTTTGTGTGCTGCTGCTGTGTGTGTGCGTGTGTATGTGCGTGTGCGTGTGCATGTACGTGTGTGTGTGTGTGTGTGTGTGCGCACGCGTGTGCGTGTACGTGTACGTGTGCATGCGCGTGCGTGTGTGTGTGTGTGTTTGTGTGCTGCTGCTGTGTGTGTGCGTGTGTATGTGCGTGTGCGTGTGCATGTACGTGCGTGTGTGTGTGCGACTGTGCGTGTGTGTGTGTGTGCGTGTGTGTGTGTGCTGCTGGTGAGCATCACATGCTGCACACAGCCCCCTCTGCTGGTGTCTGCCCCAGCTACATTTATTCTCTTTACTTTAGATGCACATGTCATCCAAAAAATGAATTCCAGAGTTATTATGCTAAGTCTAACATCTGCAAGGCAAGTGTCATGTCCACATTTCCCCTTGATTAGCTTTCTGTGAGCCGAATGGGCCTCATTAGCGCTATGCTAATTTGAAGCCCAGATCCTGCAGCCGGTGCCCCAGTGGGCTCAGCAGGAGTGGGTCAGGGTTCCGAGCCCTCTCCCGAGCCCGAGGCAGAGAGACAGCTGCTCAGTGGCACGCTCACAGAACCGCCCAGAGACCCGTTAGGCTTTTAAAGCCTTGTCAGAACCGTAGTTTCCAGTGTTGCTGTCAACGTGCTCTGTCCTCCCCTTACAGTCAGGCAAGCCTCTCTGCTTTATTACACCAGTAGCAGGAGTGAGCAACCAGAACCTAGAACCCACAGCTAGAGAGAACACAGAACCTAAAACCCAACACAGATTACAACATCAGCCAGTGAGAACCTAGAACCCAAATGTAGCTAGCGAGAGCATAAAACTAACTCAGCCATAGAGACTACAGGACCGAGAACCCAGAGAACATCAGACAGGTCCAGGTATTTGACTCTGACCTATTTAATGACTTCATATGGCACCTGTGCTGTGAGCTGAGCTGACGCGAACCTGATCACAGGTGCACCTGTGGCCATATGCTGTGCTGAGAGCTAAGCTAACGCTAACCTGATCACAGACTCACCTGTAGCTCAATGCTGTGCTGAGAGCTAAGCTAACGCTAACCTGATCACAGATTCACCTGTAGCTCAATGCTGTGCTGTTAAGTGTTGCTGTAAACAGATGTCAGATCTGTAAATGGGGATCTGGACTCAGTTTCCATTTAAAATAACGTTCAACACTGTGTTTGACAAAACACAGCAAGCCCACAGGCAATTTGATTTTCCCTGACAAACACACAGGCACACACACAGAAACACACACACACATACACACACACACACACACACACACACACACTTACTCACACACACACACACACACACACACAAACACACACACACACACACACGAACAGGTCTCTGCCAATGGCCCAACATCTGCAATGAGCACAGACTCATTTGAAAGTCAATTGGAAACACGATTCAAACAAATGGAAAAATATCTGAGTGAAATATGAGTGTTAATGTGTCTGCCACGATTGCAGCGCACACACAGACACACACACACACACAGCTTCAGCACACATGTATACACACACTTCTCCAGCACACACACACACACACACACACAGCCTCACACACACACACACACACACACACACATACACACACAGCTTCAGCACACATACACACACACACCCTCAGTACACACACACACACACCCTCAGTACACACACAGCACACAGACACATGGCCTCGGTACAGACACACACAGCTTCAGCTCCATAAGAGCAGATTGACACTGGCACCACACACACACACACACACAGCTTCAGCTCCATAAGAGCAGATTGACACTGGCACCAAAGAAAAGAAATCAAACTGGCAAAAGTGATTATAAATAATTCATGTAGACCTGCATCATTAGCAACCACTGTTGCAGGTGCATACACACACAAGTACACACACACACCACAAACCCTCCACACACACACATACACACACACACACACACACCACAAACCCTCCACACACACACACACACACACACACACACACACACACACAAATACACACACGATACATACACGTACACCAGCCCCTGTCAAACACACAGTTCTCTGCCTTTTAAATGAGTAATCCTGAGGGGAGCTTTTTGGGTTTGATGAGAAATAATTAATATTTAAACATGCCATTTATTCTGAGATTGATATTTTACATTGAGGGAACCACTTGTTGAATTTGTTTGCCAGTGCTTATCAATATTCAAACAGTAGCCTGCACGGAACAAAAGCGCAATCAATGTTTAAAATAAGAAAGATCAGTTATGGTTTGAGGTCTTAAAACACTGATGTGTGATTTCAGAGACCCTGTAAATGTATCTGAACACCGTTCCCTGCCTGTAGAGAGCATGTAGCGCTTCCCATTTGAAACTGTAGAGGTTTGAGAAAAGGAAGTTTTAGGAAGGGGCTGCGCGCGTATGGTTTAAAACCAACATACTGAGCATGTGCAGTTTAAACCAACATACTGAGCATGTGCAGTTCAAACCAACATACTGAGGACGTGCAGTTCAAACCAACATACTGAGCATGTGCAGTTCAAACCAACATACTGAGCACGTGCAGTTCAAACCAACATACTGAGCACTTGCATTTCAAACCAACATACTGAGCATGTGCAGTTCAAACCAACACACACTGAACGTGTGAACACAGAACACTTAAACTGACACAGCATGTGTGGTTCAAATTGAGGGTGTGGATGTGGATGTAGAGGTGGATGTAGAGGTGGATGTGGAGGTGGATGCCTTGCAGTGGAGATAGATGTGTAGGTAGATGCCTTGCAGTGCAGGTGGATGCCTTGCAGTGGAGGTAGATGTGGAGGTAGATGCCTTGCGTTGGATGTGGAGGTAGATGCCTTACAGTGCAGGTGGAGGTGGATGCCTTGCAGTAGAGGTGGATGTGGAGGTAGATGCCTTACAGTGGAGGTGGATGTGGTGGTGGATGCCTTGCAGTGGAGGTGGATGTGGAGGTAGATGCCTTGCCGTGGAGGTGGATGTGGTGGTGGATGCCTTGCAGTGCATGTGGATGTGGAGGTAGATGTGGAGGTGGATGCCTTGCAGTGGAGTTGGATGTGGAGGTAGATGCCTTGCGGTGGATGTGGAGGTAGATGCCTTACAGTGCAGGTGGAGGTGGATGCCTTGCAGTAGAGGTGGATGTGGAGGTAGATGCCTTGCAGTAGAGGTGGATGTGGTGGTGGATGCCTTGCAGTGCGTGTGGATGTGGAGGTAGATGCGGAGGTGGATGCCTTGCAGTGGAGGTGGATGTGGAGGTAGATGCCTTGCAGTGGATGTGGATGCGGAGGTGGATGCTTTGCAGTGGAGGTGGATGCCTTGCAGTGGAGGTGGATGTTAAGGTAGATGCCTTGCAGTGGATGTGGATGTGGAGGTGGATGCCTTTCAGTGGAGGTGGATGTGGAGGTGGATGCGGAGTTGGATGCCTTGCAGTGGAGGTGGATGTGGAGGTAGATGCGGAGGTGGATGCCTTGCAGTGGAGGTGGATGTGGAGGTGGATGCGGAGGTGAATGCCTTGCAGTGGAGGTGGATGTTGATAGCAATTATTTTAGGGTTTCAAAACTTTTAGTTAGCCATGTGGCCCCTCTTGGCATTAAACAAAGGCACCCTCCCCTCCCCCAAAGAAATGCTAATGTACTGGTTCCAAGGGCTATCAGATCCACAAGACAAAGGATGTTACCTTGCTATACTGAATCCATATGTCATGAAATGTAAATATATTCATGTTTGGTATCATTGTAATAGTCTCAGTACAAGGATTGTAATGATTTCATTGTGAGAATGTTTGGAACATTCTATAAGTGATATTTCTGATATATAAGATATCTCTCCTCATGCTATTCAGATAGGTGTGAAGTAGGTGTGAGTAGGTGTGTCTGATGCCATCTGGATAACCAACCATGTGGGATTTTTTTTGGCGCCAATTCTTTCTGTTTAACCCATACAAAAGTGATTAACTTGCATTGTAAGAACTAGAAGATGGAGAACTGAAGAAGAGAGAGAGAGGTTGATCCAGAGGCCATGGCCTACATATACCACAGACCATTTTTACCATATCTGCTTGTAACAGAATAAACCTGATTCCTGAGTGTTCCTGAAGTTTGCCAGTCTAAGTTAATATTAAGTAAATATTCACCACAATTACTTTCAATGTGAAGGTAGATGCCTTGGAGTGGAGGTGGATGTGGAGGTGGATGCCTTGCAGTGGAGGTGGATGTCGAGGTGGATGCGGAGGTGGATGCCTTGCAGTGGAGGTGGATGTCGAGGTGGATGCGGAGGTGGATGCCTTGCAGTGCAGGGGGATGTGAAGGTAGATGCCTTGCAGTGGAGGTGTATGTGGAGGTGGATGCCTTGCAGTGGAGGTGGATGTGGAGGTGGATGCGGAGGTGGATGCCTTGCAGTGCAGGTGGAGGTCTTCAGAGCCGGCTCTGTGTGGGCTGCACAGATGCAAGATATGCCGTAAGATGCCGTAATGAGAACTGCACACTATTGATTTCTCCTCAGTGTGATTCGCTGGGCTCCTGTGAGCAGGGAGCTCATTCGCTCATTCGCTCTCCAACTGGAGTGCATGGCTACCGTGCTTTCCAGCTAGCGTAGCCTTGCGTGACCCTTCTGAAATGGTTTTAAATGACAAGCCAATCATTCCAAGGCTGTTAGGAGTAGTTAGGGTTCTAACTGAATGTGGAAATGTAATTTGTTGTGAATGTGAGCTGCAGTGCAGTGATGTGGAGGCTGATATAGATGGTACTCAGAGAGAGAGAGAGAGAGAGAGAGAGAGAGAGAGAGAGAGAAAGAGAGAGGCGGGGGAAGAAAAGAAGAATAAGAGAGAAAGAGAGAGAGAGAGAGAGAGTGAGAGGAGTGGAGGAGAAGAAGAGAAAGAGAGAGATAGAGAGGAGAAGAGAGGAAGAGAAGAAAAGAAAGACAGAGAGGAAGAGAAGAGAAAGAGAGAAATAGGGAGGGAGAGAGAGAAAGACAGAGACAGAGAGGAGAGGAAGAGAAGAAGAGAAAGAAGGAGAAAAAGAAAGATAGAGAGGGGGAGGGGAGAGAGAGAGGGGGGGTGAGAAAGAGAGAGAGAGGGTGAGAGAGAGAAAGAGATGGGGGGTGAGAGAGAGAGGGAGTTAATGGACCCAAGGGCTCTCACAGGAGTAACCCAAGATAAGAAATGTGGAAACGGGGTGGTGGTGCAGAGGTTGGTCTGGAGGAGCAGGCAGTGGTGGGTCCGATCCCCAGTAGTGCCCTGAACAAGGCCCCTATCCCTGACTGGACCCTGGAATTGGTTGGAGAAGAGTGAAGAAGAGTGTCTGCTAAATTACATAATAATGTAATCAGATTTATCATTTCAAATACTTTCACATGCTTTCTTTTTGACAAAACATTGCCAAAGATCAAGCTTAGACTTCACATAATGTGGATGCAGTTGTGGCATCAGTTATAATGTTTATGTAATCAGACTTCTGACACTAATATAGCCGTAATGTATGACTGTTATAACACCCTTATAACCATGACATGACTGTTACAACACTAATATAACCATGACTTATGACTGTTAGTTACAATACTAATATAACTGTAACTTCTGACTTGTATAACACTAATATAACTATGACTGTTACAAAAGTAATATAACCATGACTTATGACTGTTACAAAACTAATATAACCATGACTAACGACTGTTATAAGACTTATAACTGTGACTTATGACTGTTACAAAACTAATATAACCGTGACTTGTGACCAGACATGGGGGACCGAGTCACATGACTTGACTCGAGTCAGACTTGAGACAAATGACTTGACTTTTTATTTTTTTCATAGATATTAAGGAGTTAACTTTTTACGATTGACAGTAACTTTTTACTGCTTAGGTGCTGTTGCATGTGTCACGCGAGCGAACCTGTCATTGTACCAAGTGACGCGACGCGACAGACCAACAGATCAAATGAGACAGACTGAGGTAGGCTAGGTTGCAAATATGGAAGGCTCTACATTTATACCAAAACATAATAATGTTTGGCTTCACAGATGATGTATCTGACAAGTCAAAGGAGAAATGAACAGCAGTCTGCAAGTGTGCAACATGGCGACATAACCACCACCACGTTGATTTTCATCCGAAGTTAGTCGTGTTAGAAACCTAACATCAAATTTGAGGCATGTTAAGAGTTGGCTTTAAATCTATTATGCTTTTTAGTTAACGCCATATTAGGTTAAAATGTGTGAAATGGCAAAGTGAAACATTTTCTTGTCTAAGTTTAATCTTGATATATAAAAAATGTTGCCAATGTAACCTAAAGTAAGCGTCTCTCTTTCTCCCTCCCTCTTAAACACGTCCCTGTTTCATACATTACAGCCTAGTAGTAGGCTAACAACAGTAAGTAGGCCTAGCTGCCAGCAATCAGCATAGAAAAGTAGCTTATTTCACATGTTAGGCCTATGTCTAATATGATATCATTGACAGTCCTAAACCCTCCTAAAACCCATTGCGCTGTCGTTCTTGTCAAAGTTAGGCAGTGACGTCGGCGGCAACGTTTGATTGATTGATTAGTTCACTTTTTCAACATTATTGGTTCCCTGGAGATGTGACAGGTCAGGACAGGTGTAACTTGAACTGTTTGAATATATTTTCATGATTTGATGTAGCTTAGGCTACCTAATATTTGAGGCATATTGAAACAATAATAGGCTATTTTATAATAGGTCTACTTGAAATACATTTATTTTTATTCATATTCATCTTATTCTATAAACCGTTCAGATGTAGGTTATGTGGCTTGAATGAATGCAATGTCTATTTGTTTGTTACAAATAAAACTCCAGCAGTTCATAACTAGCCTATTGTAGCTTATTTTAAAATGAAAACATGGGTAAATCATCATGAATTTCAATGATTTGGCTATGACTTGACTTGACTTGCTTGACCAAAGCTATGACTTGACTTGACTTGCTTGACCCAAGCTATGACTTGACTTGCTTGACTGTCACAAAAAAGGACTTGGACTTGCTTGAGACTTGAAGGTTAAGACTTGAGACTTGCTTGTGACTTGCATATGTGTGATGTGTGACTTACTCCCACCTCTGCTTGTGACTGTTAAGACTTATAACTGTGACTTATGACTGTTACAAAACTAATATAAACATGACTAACGACTGATATAAGACTTATATAACTGTGACGTATGACTGCTACAAAACTAATATAACCGTTACTAACGACTGTTATAAGACTTATATAACTGTGACTTATGACTGTTACAAAACTAATATAACCATGACTAACGACTGTTAGAAAACTAATATAACCATGACTAATGACTGTTATAAGACTTATATAACTGTGACTTATGACTGTTTCAAAACTAATATAACCATGACTAACGACTGTTATAAGACTTATATAACTGTGACTTATGACTGTTACAAAACTAATATAACTGTGACGTATGACTGTTACAAAACTAATATAACCATGACTAATGACTGTTATAACACTGTGCATGTTGAGTAGAGTTGCAGTGTTTATACCGGATCTGTGTTTGCATATTTAATACGTTTCATACACGTGTTATAACACTGCATTTCGGTCGTTGCTTTTACCTTACCATTACCTTACGCATGCCAGTTATGTATCCACCAGCTGCCTGCCTGCAGCCTACTTCCAAAACTCCAAAGCTGCTCGCTGTCAGATTTGGTTCCGAGAGCACAAGTTCAGTGTATCAACAACACTCAATAACAGTTTATGTGATGTGTTAATCAATTAAATTCCCAACAATTTCACAACATCTAGTTCTGGAGTAGGCCATTCAACTAGCCCACTTGCTTACGACTGCTGCGCAGTCGGCACCCGCTTCCTTATTTGGGTTTTGAGTTGCCAGGTTTTAGCCTATGACAAAACGGTTGAAATTAAAACTAAGTGATCGTGTATGTGTAGGGTGTATTTCATACACAATCTGGCAACCTGAATGGATCAATGATTTTAAAATGAAGTTTGATGGCCATACAAATTACGGGAGTTTTCCGAAATAACAGAACAGGAGGGTGCTGGGAGATGACCTTGAAATACAGGAGAACGGGAGTGTTGACAGGTATGATATAGCATCATAATGAATATGAAGATCATGTTAAAAGTTAGCTGACAAAAACATAAATATGTAGATTACCTGATGTCCCTAAGCTGTCAAAGAGGCTACGAAACCATCTCCGTACGTTATCGCTAATTAACTGGTGTTAGCGCATAGTCATAGTTGCTGTTAAAATGCCTACTAGGCCAGCGCTGGGAATCTAAACACTTCAACACCGACATGTAGCCTAACATGTTCAAAACTATTGCATGTTATGGGTTAAAACATGACACTTCTTGAAGCATTTGAATTAACTGGAAAGTAGAGTCCCTGTTAGATTAGCTTGCAAATGCCGTTGTCCATGACCTGGAAATTCTATGGCAAGCGGTTTTAACATACCTTATGGCAAACCGCCTACACTGGGTAAACTTGAAAGCAGAGCTTACCATTGTGTGTGCATGCATGGCAAGCCGTTTTAACATTTAAATTTATTATTCGTAGGAGCAATGAGATATTGATAGTAAATTGAATATAACAGTTCAAATTCATGTTCAAATTTGTCTTATCAATAAAAAAAAGTAATTCATGCTTTAGACCATTTTAATTTAAAACATTTTTAAAACAAAGTACCGGTTCAGGCACCGGCACCGTTTTTAAAACTATCGATTTAACACCGGTATCAGATAAAACCCAAACCATACCCAACCCTGGTGTTGAGTGTGTGGTGCCATTAGTGGTGTTAAGACTGATATAAGCCTGGTGTGTGACTTGTCATGACTCAGGTCCTGTTCATGCACACTAACTGCCCACACACAGCACACATACAGTGATCTTACACGACTGCCCACACACAGCACACACACAGTGATCTTACATGACTGCCCACACACAGCACACACACAGTGATCTTACACGACTGCACACACACAGCCCACACACAGCACACACACAGTGATCTTACACGACTGCCCACACACAGCACACACACAGTGATCTTACACGACTGCCCACACACAGTGATCTTACATGACTGCCCACACACAGCACACACACAGTGATCTTACACGACTGCACACACACAGCACACGCACAGCCCACACACAGCACACACACAGTGATCTTACACGACTGCCCACACACAGCACACACACAGTGATCTTACACGACTGCCCACACACAGCACACACACAGTGATCTTACACGACTGCTACATGACTCATACTCATACTCTTACCCACTGCAATGATGCGCGGCGTGTGTGTGTGTGTGTGTGTGTGTGCGTGCGTGCGTGCGTGTGTGTGTGCGTGTGTGTGTGTGCGTGCGTGCGTGTGTGTGTGCGCGTGTGTGTGTGTGTGTGTGTGTTTGGGGTTTCATGTGATTCTCTTCATTGTGCTTCTTCATGCTGTAATCGTAATATAACCTGCCGGTAAAGAGCACAACAATACCTGTGTGTGTGTGTGTGTGTGTGTGTGTGTGTGTGTGTTCAATATTGAACATATTAGTTGTTTGGTCTTACCTGCCTGTTACACAAGACAGCAGTGAAACTCCCAGGTGTGTGTGTGTGTGTGTGTGTGTGTGTGTATGTGTGTGTGTGTGTGTGACAAAGAGAAAGAGAGGGAGAGAGAGAGAGAGAGAGAGAGAGACAACAATGCCCTTTATTTTATATCTTTATGTTTCATGTGCACAGGAAAGTGAGATTCAGCTTACAAAAGCATGTGCACACACACACACACACACATGGCTTTTACTTCACAGAAAGCATGGACTAGCAACGATGATGCAATCCCAGCAATACTCCCATCATCAATCATCAAAATAATTTAACGTGTCGTACAAGGACAATGTGGCAGAAGGCTTATGTCTGAGTGTGTGTGTGTGTGTGTGTGTGTACATTCATCTGTGAGTATACTGACTTCGCTTCAAAGTGTGTGTGTGTGTGTGTGTGTGTGTGTGTGTGTGTGTGTGTGTGTGTGTGTGCACGCGCGCATGTGGGAGTTTGTTCTTGTAATCTCTGATAGGAAGGTCATCATGGTCCACCCTTCCTGTCCACCTCTTCTTAAGGTTGTTATTTCAAAGAAGAGGGTCATCGTCATAGTAACAGGAAGAACACAAGCCAAGGGCAAATACACACTTAGAAACATGGCCCCCAGCCCACGTTCGCCTCCCGCCTGCACACACACATGAACGTGTGAGATGTCTTTACGGCAGCCCTTCACATGCACACACACACACACACACACACAAACACACATATAGCACATTTCCAAAGACAAGCTCTCTCTCCTTCCCTCGAGGGTACTGACACATAGACACTGTCACACACACACACACACACACACCATGAGATCTTTAGGCATAGACGGGAGATAATTAGAGTGTGATGTGACTGCTTGTGTGCAGGAGATTGATGCTCAAATGACAGCTTTTCTCTCTCCTATATTATCTCCTTGTCATTCCTACTCCCCAACACACACACACACACACACACACACACACACACATACATAGAGATGAGGATTTTCCAGAGATAAACCAAACATGTGTTTAGCTCGTGATGCCATTTTGGGCATTTCCTCCTAATAGGAAACCCTCATACCAAGACATCCTTTTCGGCGTCACCATAGCAATGGGGCAGATTGCAGACACATGTAGGTCCGTGTATGATTCGTTCATTTATTTTTCCATTTTAAACCAACAATCAAAAAACTAAAATGCACTTTGTTTTTCTGTGTCCGTTTCTAAAACCAAAATGAAAAATATATGGCTGAAAACTGTATCATGATATAAGTATTTCATATCGGTCGATATCGATAATTATTGATTTTTAAAAAAAAATCTATTTCAAATAAGGACCAGAAGGGAAAAAAAGTTAAATTTAAACACTTTTATTTTAAACTTAACCTTCCTCTGATTTTAATCACCTCTGTTATCAATCAAAGCAAACAGGGAAAAGAAATAGCAACACAATCACGAAAAACACTCAAATAAATAAGGGTAAGGCTATTTGCACCCCTGGTACAATTAGCGGTGTATGCTATTTGTACCCTGGTGCAATAAGAAGTGAATTCTATTCGTACCCCAGCGCACACAGCAATGTGTCCTATTAGTACCCCGTCTGGTACAAATATCAATGTATGCTATTCGTACCCCGGTGCACACAGCAATGTGTCCTATCAGTACCCCGTCTGGTACAAATATCAATGTATGCTATTTGTACCCTGGTGCACACAGCAATGTGTTCTATTAGTACCTCGTCTGGTACAAATATCAGTGTATGCTATTTGCACCCCTGTGCATTTAATCTGGCATATTGATCACACAATGTAATAATATTTTTTTTTTAAAAACAAGCAACATGTTTTTTTTGTTGTTACATAACAGAGAGTGAATAGACACTCTAAATAAGGTATGCTGTTTGCATCAATGTACAGTTAGAAGTGGATGCTATTCGTACCCTGGTGTTTATAGTACTGCATGCTATTTACACCCTGGTGCATAAACTAGCTAATTGTTGCAATCAAAACTTCCGTTTGAGAACCGATTTCTTGTTCAAATTGCGCGCCTTCTCTCCAGAGACGTTGGTACACATGCACACTCACTCTGCCAAAACGCATCACACAGGAATCGAACCCGGTATCCCGGTACCACTGCACTATCTGCTTCCACAAGGAGGTGAGGTTTGCAGGTAAACTTATAGTTTATAGGCCTGAATGTCATATTCACTAAATTTCTGTTAGCTAACAAACTGTGTTCTCTGAACAAAGATTATGAAAATAAAACACAACTTTTCCATCTCAAATTGAATTTGAACAGATATTAGGGTTGAAACCGTTCAGAATTCTTCACTTTCTGCTGACGAAAAAACGAATGTCGGCCGTGTTTTCTGGGCACGCAAGCAACATGTTTTTGTTGTTATGTAACAGGGTGTGAATAGCCCAATTGTGTGGACAAGGCTATGGGGTACGAATAGACACTCTGAATAAATAAATGTGCACATAAGTCTGAATGAAAAGCAGCACTGGTTGATACCTGGAAATATTGTAAACAAAGTAGCTTAATTTGCTAGTTTATCACAGTCTACTGGTTAGACTGTTCAGTTTCCCAACATGTGTTTAAGTTTCAAATGAACACTTTTTCTCCTTGGGACAGGCCCATTTGAGTCTTGGAAAATACTTTTCCATTTGCATCGGGATTGAAATGATTAGAACTTAGCAGTCAATTTGAATGCAACAGTTTTTAACAAATTCGTGCAGATTACATGTGCATGAGGAGGGATGCGCCTACTCTGGTAGAGTTGCACATAGCTACAATGCAAGATATATTTAGCCTATTTATTTATGGACAACGTAAGGCGGGAGGTGTGTGTTTTAATTATCGAATGTTCTATCGAACATATTTTTTATTGATATCGATAACATGTCTATTGCGATACATATCGCTATCGTTTTATCGCCCAGCCCTAATAACGACTCAGTTTTCCATTTTCCGATTTTGTAGGCCTACTCAAAACGGAAATGGACAAATCGGACTACAACACAAGCTCTCACATTCCTTCATTCGTTTTGTTTACTTGCCAGAACATAATTGGCTTGACCTGGAAGTCACCGTTGTCCTCAAATAGAAAGCATAGGCCTACAACATACCCAATTCTCTTTATTTTTTCGGGAATCAGTTAGTTTGCTGATCCAATGTTGTTTAATAACTATGTCCACACGTACGGGGGTTTATGAATGGAGAATGTTCCTTTGTATTGCGAAATAATTCCATTCACACGGATGCAAAAACAGCTGTTGAAGGTTGTTGTGTTGTCCAATAAAGAAACTGATCTCTTTGTTTATTTTGTTTATTGTCAACTGCTTCGTCATACATGTGTCCTACTCATGTTCTATCATCTCTCTAGTCTCCCGGCCTCCATAGTAGGCGTGTACTTCACTATACTACATTTTCCTCCCTTTGTAGATTTTCTCTATCACTACAAAATACATTTAACTCTAACATTGTAGTATAACTTTTTAACCTGTCGTCTTAAAATAAAATCTCACATTCTTAATGTTTCAAATCAAATCGTCCATTTCTTTTACTTTAACTTAAGTATTCTATGTCATAAACATAAAGCAGAAATGCATATCTTCTGTGTTGTGTTCTGTGACGATTTTCACAATCACATTCTGAAGCGGGCTGGTTTCTTGACAACCCTTCCTGATCTGGTGGTTGGTTGATCTGGTGGTTGAGGTTCTGGTGGTACAATCACAGTGTCTTGAAGAGTCTCTACAGCAGGCTGGTGCTGTGTTTGTGATGTATCCTCAGGCTCTCTCATGCCCATGTCTGGTATCACTGGTTCAGGGATGTTAAACTCCAGTGGCAAGGGTGCATGTCGGAGGTGCTTGACATTCCTTATCACGAGAGTCCCATTTTCCGTATTGACCAGTTCAAAAGAAGTGTACTAAGTATTCCTTAGTATGACATAGCGAGCATCTTTGTATTTTGCATCTAGTTTGCTGTTCTCCAAGTTTGCAATGTATACAATGTCTCCTATTTTGAAATTATGTTGTTTTGCTCCATGTTTCTTATCTGCGTACTCTTTCATTGCGTACCCCCCCCTTGGAAGTTTATCTGTAGAGGATTTATTGGGATGCTATAAAATAAGGAGCAGCTACGCCTAGGTCTCGGACAGTTGGCTAACGTGCAAAGATGTTTGACCCTAGAGATTATCTAGAGACACAGGTTATAGGCTACTTCTTGCTCAGGTTTTATAAGGATGGAGATTTTATTACCGTCCTGCAGTACTAAAGTCCAACTAACCCAAGTCTTAGACAGAGCAGATGAATAACCACAGAAGAGTCAAGTTATCTTACCCTCCTGCTGGAATTCGTAGAAAAACCAAGAAAAGACACAAATACTGCTTGAAGAATTGGATGCCAAGGTTAAATGAGTTCTTTACTTTTCAGCACTTTGGTGATGTTACAAAATGCGGCGTAATATCCACTTGCAGGTTACAATGTTGTAGAAAATGGAAAAAGAGTAAATCCACAAAATAGGAAAATAGTAAATCCACAAATGGAGAAAAAGAGAATATAAGGAAAAAAGTAAGTCCTCAAAAAGGGGAAAAAGTCAGCTGATTGTCTTCTGCAGTCACACTCTGTCAGAGTAGCAGGTCTGATATCTGCAACAGGTTCCACGGAGTTTCGGTCCGCGACTCAGCCTGGCACGACGTCCAACACTTTGCTTCTCAACGAATTTCGGAGGACGAATTCTAACAACCGCACGCAACATCATAAAGCAAAGACCCAACGAGTTGAAGGAAGGAAAAAAAGAAGAAGCAGCCCTGATCATTTGGTTCGACCCCTATTTATACTAGGTAGACTTGACCTCCCCCACACATTCCTAAGGCAAATCAATCCTACTTTCCCACTACAGTTTAGAACCTTCTAGAAGTTCCCACGATAGCTGGGAATATTCTCACGGTAGCTGGGAAAATTCTCACGATAGCTAATACATTCTAGAAGTCACTGATCTTAACCAACAATTAAAAATGACACACACTACTTCTCCGGGTTACATTTCGGAGATGCTACATTACATTCAGGTTTACAGATAGTTTCCAGAGGTTACACAAACAGTTTACATTCAATGACAATTATAACAATGTGACACATTACATTTAACAACGTACACTTACAGTCATCAAGAGAGTTCGGTTACATTCTTACAGGTTACAAACACTTATGGCATTACAATGCAATCTGAATACATTCATTTAAACAGTTTTGAGACATACAATTCTCTAAGTACATAATTCCCTAAACTTTACAATGTCAGGCTACTAAAGTACTTGTATTGATACATTTCATTCATCGCACTGTATTATATATTATGAGGTCATTGTTTGCAGTTATGGTTCATTTTCCATTCTTTAATTCACATTCAATACTCATCAAGTATTTCTGAGGTCAGGGCAATCTGGTTTAGTAATCCAGCACATTGTTCATCATCTGTTACAACACATTCATCCACTTCCACACTTTCAGGTAAACTTAATTCAAGAGTAGGTTGCAAGGTCATTGGTTTAACATTACAATTCAGTTCCTGGTCAGTTTCTTTCCTAATTTGCCAAATCATATTTTCTAGGTCAGACAGATTACCTTGATAGCTAAGGCTGAATGTAGCCTTTCTGCCTTTTCGCCATGTAAAACGTATTGGTTTTGTGCTACCGCTCTGTGGTCCATATGGATGGTGTTCAGGCAACACGTCAGTACAAATCTACAGCTCCCATGTTCAGAGGGTTAGGTGGTGATATTTGTGCCATTGCATATCCAACAACTTGCGGTGCTTGTGCAGCGACGGCAGCTCCACCACGGGCGGCTTGACTATTCGTATCCATCTCGTTGCACTAGCCTAGCTAAGATAGCTAACAAGTTCCACTTGTAGAAGTCCAAAGTCTGTTTTGAACGTTAAATCCGTGTCGTTCTTCTGACTATTTGGATAACTCCTGAATCCTTTCAATTCTCGTCGCCATAAATGTTGTGTTGTCCAATAAAGAAACTGATCTCTTTGTTTATTTCGTTTATTGTCAACTGCTTCGTCATACATGTGTCCTACTCATGTTCTATCATCTCTCTAGTCTCCCGGCCTCCGTAGTAGGCGTGTACTTCACTATACTACAAAGGTTGAACACGTCAAAGATAGACATAGGGTACAACCGGAATGATTGAAACGCGGGACGAATGAAACATTCCTGTTTTCTCCGAGTGCAATGACGATAGACAGACATCATTTGGACAAAACATAGAACATATTAACCTCCTTTGCTCAGACAAATGCCTTTCTGTTACGTCCTGTTATCACGGAGTTACAGGCGATAAATGATTTTTGATTGTCAGAAGTATACTTCATTAGCGGTTTATTTTTTTATTATTAGAGTGTTTCAATCGTTAATCGCACACATGTGTCTAAGTCAATGCACATATGTGTTTATACTATATTTTATGCAGGTGAGACATGGAAAAGCAGTTTTAGAAAGATGCAAATATATTTGGGGCTATAAGGTAGGGGGTCGAGTTTTGCCATGTTAATCTACTGTGTGGAGACTGACGGCCTGTGGCATACCTGTCAACATTTAGCCTTCCAAAAACGGTATTTTTTTTTTTTTTTGGGGGGGGGGGGGGGGGGGGGGGGTTAGTGTGTTTGCATATTTAATACGTTTCATACACGTGTTATAACACTGCATTTTGGCCGTTGCTTTTACCTTACCATTACCTTAGGCATGCCAGTTATGTATCCACCAGCTGCCTGCCTGCAGCCTACTTCTAAAACTCCAAAGCTGCTTGCTGTCAGATTTGGTCCCGAGGGAACAAGTTCAGTGTATCAACACTCAATAACATGTGATGTGTTAATCAATTAAATTCCCAACAATTTCACAACAGCTAGTTCTGGAGTAGGCCATTCAACTAGCCCGCTTGCTTACGACGAGACTCAGGTTGCGCAGTTGGCACCCGCTTCCTTATTTGGGTTTTGGGTTGCCAGGTTTTAGTCTATGACAAAACAGTTGAAATTGAAACTAAGTGATCGTGTATGTGTAGGGTGTATTTTATACACAATCTGGCAACCTGAATGGATCAATGATTTTAAAATGAAGTTTGATGGCCATGCAAATTACGGGAGTTTTCCGGGAGAAATAACAAAACGGGAGGGTGCTGGGAGATGACCTTGAAATACGGGAGAAACCCGGGAAAAACGGGAGTGTTGACAGGTATGAGGGCCTGTGGGTCATGAAGGTCACTTATTTGGATGTGCAGTGGCTTTAACCACGTAAAAACAGAGTGAAATAACATTTTGTACTATAAAAAACATTATATAATTCGAAACATGTATTAAAATATTATGAGTTGTTAACAGACATGAACCAAGACATATAGCCCAGCAGCAATCTATCTAAAATAACACATATTTGAAGTACCATTCATGATATGTCAAATATTGAAGTTGTGGGAAGTTTACATAATTTAAGCTGTATGTTTCATTTGTCCCAGCCAGGAGGGACGAATGAAACAAAACACACATTCGACTTCTCTTTAAATAACTCTTGAACGGTTTTGTTCAGAGCTGTAAATGCAACTGTGTTTGACAGAGAACAGATGTAGGTTGCTAGTAACAAAATATTAACTTTCAGTGTTTTACAATGTCTTTGTAGCCTGGCGGGCCATCCTATCATTGAAATGTATAGTCTGGAATCGAACCATTCACCTCGCTTAATCCAAGGGGCGGGTAGAGAATTGTCTTTCAAACTGCCTAGGCATGCAATAGGCCAGCGCTACGACCATATCCGTATCCGGTCGGCAAAACGGCAAATACATCCTTCTTCGAAAGGAATGACTTAAGTGCATTGTGTTGCTCAACTTTCAAAAAAAAAAAAAAGTCCAACTTCTCCAAAGTTGACGCCAACGCCGATTCAAACAACCGCTCTTCGTTCGCCATAGCCACCTTCCTTGTTGTTCACCATCGCAGGACTGTCGTTATCCTCTTAAGCCCGCCTTAAGACTCTCTAACAAAATAGAGCGCTGTGATTGGATGACGTCCACGGCGTCAGCCAATAGAAATCCCTATGGTTTGATACTAGACGTACAGGCTGAGCAAATTAATTTGCCGCCGCTAGGATGCGTCTAGATTTCTAGGCTAATGTCTTTGTAAATTACGTTTAATTAAAAAGTGTTTAATTCGTCCCGGTTCTCCCCTACACACACACACACACACACACATGCACACACACACACACACACTTATCTACACACACACACACACAGGGGCGTCGCTTGGGTTATTCCATAGTACATTAAAACATAAAAACGGTTGTATTCCATAGCATGCCTAATCTCATTGCCTTTAGCATAACTGCTAAGAACAGTGCGCCTTTTACTGTTAAACACCTGAAAAATATTAAGCTGCTGTTTTCTTTTCATGACGAGCACTACGCTGGAATGATTTATGACTGAATGGAACGTTTTAAGCGCCAGAACTGCTTACCATGTCATGACAAAGTTTACACCAATCATCATCTTCTAATGTATCCTTATGTTGAGATGTCCATTCTCCTTGCCCTTCATTTGTGCGCGAAAGCATGTTTCAATTAAGACAGTACACAAGCTATTTTTATTGTTGTAATATTGAATGATTTCATGAATAATGCGTTGAAAAATTGTGTGCACAGTGCGTACAGGATTATGGCTGGCGGCGCCAATGCACACACACACAGACACACACACACAAACATACAAACACACACACACACATGTACACACACTTATCTACACACACACACACACACACACACACACATGCACACACACTTATCTACACACACACACACACACACACACACACACTACGATAAAGAACAGGTGATAATGGGATAAAGCTCTGTTAGTTGTAATGCCGTAATATTCTCAGCACACAAGCCCCAGTGCAGCAGTTAAACTGAGCTACTGAGTCTCAGATCAGTTTTATATTTACTACAGAGACCATACTGCTCCTCTGAGACCCTATAACACACACACACTCATCTACACACACACTCACTCTCTCACACACACACACAGACTCTCACACACACTCATCTACACACACACTCACTCTCTCACACACACACACACACTCATCTACACACACACTCACTCTCTCTCACACACACACACACTCACACACACATACATACACACACACACACACACATGTGGATTACATTCTGAAGACTGGTCCCTCCAGAGTGGGCCTGAAACCGTGGAGACAGGACGTCGGACTTAAGGTATTTGAGCTGCGGTGTGTCAGTTATTTAATGGCTCTTTAAGCCGGGGTGATTAGGACCCATCAATAGCAGCGATGGCGGCTCACACAGCGCAACTCTTCAGAGGGGTCCCCCCATGGGAGGCGGCTGTGCTTAACATCTTAATGAGCTGATGGAGGTCACTGTGCACTGTGACACACACACACACACACATGCAAACATACCTACATACACACATACACATACAAAAAATCCATTACACACACACACACACACTTACATATATACAAACACAAATGCACCCACAAGCACACACTCACACACATACACACACACACACACACACTCAGGGCTGCCAGACTGTAGGGGCACTGAGCATAGGGAGGCCAAGTTCACTTAGCAGAAGATCAGCTTTCCAAGGGACCTCAGGGTAGGTCAGGGGTTGCCAGATCTTTGACATGACCAACCTGTGTTGAGAACCTGAGTTGATGGTAGGTCAGGGTTGCCAGATCTTTGACACGACATAAACAACAGGTGCACACTAATGAACTCTTATAAAAATCTGAGCAGTGGGTCTATCGGTGTGTGTGTGTGTGTCTGTGTGTGTGGTGTCGTGTGTGTGTGTGTGTATGATTGTGTGTGTGACGCCTGCATGCATCTGATGTAATCGCTGTTTTTGTGTCTGTTTATACTGAGCTGTCAAATTATCTGTATAAGTGACAGGCTGACAAATACTGTGTGTGCGTGTGTACTCGTGTGTGTGTGTGCTGTCGAATTGTCTGTGTAAGTGACAGAATGATGTCCCAAAGGAGTTTATTAACAAGGAACAGGTGACACACATACACACACATACACACACACACACGCTTCAAACACATTCAGCAGGGGTTACATATCAGATATAGCTGATCCACCTGTCAAAAAAACAAAACAAATGGTTTCACACACTCTGTTTATGCCCACACATAAGCATGTGCTCTGTCACACATACACCCACACACACACCCATACCCCCCCCCCACACACACACACACAGAAACATGTGCTACCCCTCATGCATACATGCTGTTGCTCTCAAAGGTACCTATAGTCAGAGAGGGTTAAAGCGGAGCGAGAGGCGCAAACGTTCGACAATTTCCGCGTTCAATTATTGCAAGGGGGAGGGGTGAAAATCCCCCTTTATGCAGACCAGAGTAAGCCCTCACTGCATTTGTTGAGGTTTTTTTGGAAAATGTTGTCATAATCTGTAAGTGTTTGGGATCATTTCAAGCCTAATAGTAAAAATGTTTAGTGTTCGGATTTGTAATAAAATAACTTCATATCAGACCATGCTGCTGCCAGTTACTGCCCGGTTGCTAGCAAGCTAGCTAGCCTCCTAGCTAAGGTAACATTTTAAACAGAGAAGTGTAGTTTCTTTGAAATGACAACTAGCTGAATATCATTACTGCCATTAGTTAAAGTGGATAGTTTATACTCATGTGAATTTGCAACAGTATATTATGTTTAAGCGAAGTCCTTCAACCACTAGTCACTTGTTAGCGCATAGCTGTATTGCCATAGCTACTCCCATCTACTTGTATAGCGTTTTAAGCTAGCATTAGCTAGCTAGCTAGCTAGCTCAGTTCACATGACTAATTAAATTATTCATATCATGTCTTAAAGAATGATTCATTGATATCATACATGATTATAGACAATAATAATGTGAACACAGTTATGTTTATCTGTTCTTATTGCTTATTAAGAGAGAAAGTTTATTTAGTGACGTAAGGTGACACTCCCACTTATGCAGACCGAACTGTCCCGTTTTGCTTCCGAATTACGTTGCTCTATCTTGCTAGTAATCAAGGATCTTTGCCATAGTACATGGCCCTCAACCCCAGAGGAGCTCCAAGGGGTGTAACTAGCTATGACAATAAATTCAACCTGTTCCATAATCAAAGGTGTTCAATGCACATTAAAGCTGCAGTTGGCAAGTCTGACAGGTTGAGGGAACTTAGCCCCCCCCCCCCCGCCCCCCCACTACCCCGAGCACCCTCTCATCAAGTTTGTGCTCGTCAGTGCGCATCAGACTGCACCAGACTATGTTTGACAGCCAGATCTCACACAGCCCTGCTCTGATTGGACCAGAAGAACTGGGAGCTGTGGATTTTTGCAAAACAAATAACAGGTTCTAGGTGGAGGTAGAAGTGCAGATTTTTTTCTAAAACCGGCTGATTTATATTGTTCTGTTGGAGCATAGTGTCGGTTTCAATGAATATGATCAAAAAAATCTTGCCAACTGCAGCTTTAAAATAATGTTTCAGAAATTTTCAGCATATTTTATGCCCCTTTGGAAATATTTTTGCCTTTGCATTCATGCATTTTGCATTACAGTTATCTGCATATATTGTAAGAGCGACTTTACACGAATCTGCATGTTACCCTTCACATTATAATGAATAAGCTTAATACAATAGCATCTACATTCTATGCTGAAAGTCACTTTGGACAGAAGCATCTGCCAAGAGACTATAACTATAACCATCTATAACCATTACTTTATATTTCAGTAGTTTTCTTTTAACCTTTACATTACACTGATATGTATATACTGTAAACCTTAACATTTTAGTAATCTGCATGTTAACATTAACATTACAGTTATCTTTATATAAACGTTTACATTACAGCAATCAGCACATTAACGTTTGCATTACAGCAATCTGCATGTTAACAGCTACTGCAGAGGTGCACATGTAGTAACTGAGCAGACTAGCAGATGGTTGTGGGTGTCTATTTGTTCCAGTTTCACTTGGCGTTTGTGTGTGTGTGTGAGCGTGTGTGTGTGTGTGTGCGTGTGCGTGTGCGTTTTCACTTGTGTGTGTACACGTTTTCTACTCCAGTTTCATTGATGTATGTGTGTGTGTTTTGTATTCCAAGGTCATCTGTAGGTGTGTGAGTGCTCGTGGGTGGTTGTGTGTGTGTGTGTGTGTGTGTGTGTGTGCACTTTCATTTGTAAGCCCTGATGAGTAAGAGGCTCTTTGTGGCAGTTGTCAAGGATGAAGTTGTTAACGTCGTTAACGCCACACAACACAACATATCACCAAGGTCATCACCACAGAAACCTCCCCATTAATGACTGATTAAAATCACACCACACTTACTCCACTGGCAGCCTGTGTGTGTGCGGGTGTGTGTGTGTGTGTGTGTGTGTGTGTATTCTAAACATACTGCATGTGACTATGTTATGTGATGTTCATGATTTGTAGGCTGAATTTCATTCCATTTCCAGAGCAGTCATCAGTCAGCTCACACCTCTGGGTTTGTTCCTGTCTGTTTATTCCACTGGGATGTGTGTATGTGTGTGTGTGTGTGTGTGTGGTGGGGGGTAAGGGTTGGGGTGGGGGCACGTGAATAATTCATAATGATTATTATTATAAGTACAGTTTATAATTGCAGAAATGGCTAATTGTTGTGCTTTCTTTTGTTGTTACACACAAACACACACTCTCTCTCT
>NC_055961.1:10509342-10519342 GCF_018492685.1 Alosa sapidissima | reverse complement strand
TAAGCAACTCCTCTGCAGGATAAATGTTGTTTTGTTCAGTCATTTGAGCAATATTTGGGTAAGTGTTGCTTTTTTCAGCCTATGTTTTCGATGGTAACCCATTGTCAGTCAATAGTGAAAGTAACTGCATATAACTGTCTTGTCATTGACTGACACCTTGGTGAAGTTAGTTTCACTTTGCCAATGAGTTCAAATAATAGACGAGTGCAAATGCGTGAAGGCTATGCTAGGTTTTAGTAAAGCATGGTTTAGTGGAATGACTATTCCATACGGTCTTGCAAGCAGCCTCCTTCAAATGTGCCATTGAATGCCAAAATACCGATGCATTTATTTGACATATCGCGCTTTGCGCTGTTAAAGGGAATGCCAGATGTTATGTGTTACGCCCCAAACACACCCATATGACTGACTAAAAAACCTAGGAACACCTTGTTGCGCCATGCGCTCCACTTTTGATAACGAAACCCATGGGGCGGATTATGAACTTTCGGGCCCCTGGGCCCAGATGTATTAAGGGCCCCCCACTTATTGTCGTATATGTGGGAGGGGGGGTTGGGGGTCCTCCCCCAGAAATTTTTTAATTTGTTTGATGTGATTTCCTGTATTCTGGTGCATTTTGGGGATGGCCAATACTAAATTCAATCAGATTCATAGCCTACATCCTGATTTGTTGATATTGAGGCAATGATTCCATGCAAAGGCTTGGGCTTCAGGGCCCCCTGACCCCTTGGGCCCCTGGGCCTGGGCCCGGTAGGCCCGTGCAGTAATCCATCCCTGACGAAACCCCTCCCAATGTGAACTGGACATTCTACTAAATTTGAATAGACTTTTGACGAGTGACGATGCACTTTAGAATGTCATGATAGGGCCCTTGATAACAAAACCCCTCTCAATGTGAACTGGACATCCTACTAAATTTGAATAAACTTTTGACGAGTGATCGCTTTAGAATGTCATGATAGGGCCCAGTGTAATTGTCAAGTTGTATGGCTCACTGTGTTCAAAGTCGATCTTAATAACCCACTTCACCTCAACTATGTGGTGGTTGTTATGGGAAACTGCTAGTAAATGCAGCTTTACTATAGTGAAGTTTGCGAGATTGGAAAGAGGAAATAGCGTTTACATGTCCATTTAAATTATAGGCTAATCTAATGCACTTTTGTGTGTTTTAAATCCGAAATAAGATGGAATGTGAGGAGACTGCTATTAACTTTAAAGAGGCCTATCTGCAGTCTATGACACAAATAAACCTTATGTCCGATCTATGGATGTCTGCTTAGTCTATTGTTGACAGCAGGATTTTTTTACGATTTAAAATTATACTTTCTAGATTTTAATGGGCCATGTTGAAGAGCTGATGTCCGTTATTGTTCATGCAAATATAGACTGATTCATGTCCCTTGCATTTTGCAACTGTGAGGTCCATGGTAGACGCCCGACAGAAATATTGTTTCATTTTGTGAGTGATATCCACGCTCTGGCGGTGTTCGACCCAGTTTCAAAGATTCTAAATGCAAAAATGCACAGAGGGAGTTCCTAAGCTATATAAGGTATAAGCTAGGCCTATTACACAACATAAATTGTCACTATGCTGGCGACCCAAATAAATCTCCTGCGACCAACCCTTTGGGAACCAATGCTTTAGACAACATAGGGAACGAAACGGGATTCGGGAGCCTTTCTCTCAGGATTTTGCAGGACAGGATTTTTTGGAGGGGGCAGTCACGTGATCGGGATATGACGGGAGTATTTGTGTGGGCTCGGGATGGGATGGGAGCGACAATTGATTCCTGTGTCACCCTCTTCTGCCAGGTAGACCACTGGGTGACCACAGTATCATGCAGTGCTGTAATAGTGACCACTGTATCATGCAGCGTTGTCATAGTGACCACTGTATCATGCAGTGCTGTCATAGAGACCACTGTATCATGCAGTGCTGTAATAGTGACCACTGTATCATGCAGCGTTGTCATAGTGACCACTGTATCATGCAGTGCTGTAATAGTGACCACTGTATCATGCAGCGTTGTCATAGTGACCACTGTATCATGCAGTGCTGTCATAGAGACCACTGTATCATGCAGTGCTGTAAGAGATTTCACTGTAACAACCACTGAGGGAGGCAGTGCTGTTAAAGTGTCTCTAGCTGTTTGTCTCAGCTAAGGAGGCTGTTTCTCACCCCCATGTATTCAGATACCAACTACCTCCTCTCCTCCTTTTTTCTGTCCTCCATCACCACTTCTCTCTTCCTCCCTCTCTCCTTCCTCTCCTTTCCTTCCTCTCCTTCCCCTCTCCTCCCTCCCTCTCATCCCTCCCTATTCTCTCCTCCCTTCCTCTCCACTCTTCCTTTCCTCTCTTCTCCTCCCTCCCTCTTCTCCCTCCCTCTTCTCTCCTCCCTTCCTTTCCTCCCTTCCTCTCCTCTCCTCCCCACCCTCTCCTCTCCTCTCCTCTCCATGTGCAGTTCTCAGCCTCTTAAGAGAATCAGCAATGAGATATGGCATTTAATTAAAACTCTAATTAAACTCCATCTAATCAAACAAAACACTCACACACGCACACACTCAAACCTACTTCACATCTCACCCTGTCACTCCCTCTCACGCACACACTCTATCTGGCTGCTATCTGAAGCCAGTGGTTTAGACTGTAGTTGTGTTGGGTCTAGCCAGTGGTTTAGACTGTAATTGTGTTGGGTCTAGTCCAGTGGTTTAGTCTGTAGTTGTGTTGGGTCTAGCCAGTGGTTTAGTCTGTAGTTGTGTTGGGTCTAGCCAGTGGTTTAGTCTGTAGTTGTGTTGGGTCTAGCCAGTGGTTTAGTCTGTAGTTGTGTTGGGTCTAGCCAGTGGTTTAGTCTGTAGTGTTGGGTCTAGCCTTTAGACTGTAGTTGTGTTGGGTCTAGCCAGTGGTTTAGACTGTAGTGTCGGGTCTAGCCAGTGGTTTAGACTGTAGCTGTCCCAGCAGGGTCGAAACGTTGCCTGTTGTGCATTAAGTAATTGGGAGTCATAAGCAGTGTTGCGGACAATCAGGGGTAAAGACAACCACTGGATCTATCTCGTCTCATCTAGTCTCGTCTCATCTAGTCTCGTCTCATCTAGTCTCGTCTCATCTCATAATTGCTCAGTCTCTCTGAATGTGGCATGTCTCGTCCTTCCTTTCTCTCTACTGTCCCCACTCTGCAGAAGCATACAACTCAGGCACCTCTGCAGAACTCTCCCTCTCTCTCTCCCTCTCTGTCTCCCTCTCTCTCTCAGGATCCCTGTCTACTCCATATATCTCTCCTTCCATCTCTCCCCCTCTCTCTCTGTCCCTCCCTCCATCTCTCCCTCCTCCCCTCTCTTCCATCCTCCCTCCCTCCATCTCTCCACCCCCCTCCCTCCCTCCATCTTCCCCTCTACCTCTCTGTCCCCTGTTCCCTGCCCCAGTAAAATGGCCGCTGCAGTTCAAACTCTCACAGGAGTGCAGTCTGGCTGCTTAATCTGCTGTGGCGTGTACGGATTGCCTTAAATAAATATTTTTCATGAACGCTGACCATCCGGTCTCGCTCTCGTTAACCCCTTAGGGACGGTGCAGGGTTCTAGACTTTCCACCAACTTCCTTCTCCACCAAAAGAGGGTACGGCCGATCTTTGTGAGGCTGTGGTAATCACCCATGCAGGTATGCGCTCTAGAATGTTCTCCCCCCCTTGAAGGGGCTGTGGAGGAGAGGTGAGCAGTTCTAGCTTCCTGCTTCCTGGTCTGGGCAGGTGTGTGCTGTACCAAGCGCTAAAACATAAAGCACAGATATGGTGGTGTGTCACACACACACTCTTCACACACGTTGGAGTCTGTCTGTCTGACACACACACACACACACACACACACACACACACACAGAGGCACGTCAGACTGGAGTGCGACTACCGCTACACGCTTAAAAAAATATTTATATAAACCGCAGAAGGATGGCATAACTGTGTGAGTGTGTTTGTGTGCACATTTGTGTGTGTGTGTGTGTGTGTGTGTGAGTGTGTTTGTGTGCGCATTTGTGCGTGTGTGTGTGTGTGTGCGTGCACATTTGTGTGTGTGTGTCTGAGTGTGTTTGCCTGTGTGTGTCTGTGTCAGGGCCTAGTGATTTTGTTTCATTTAATAGCACAAACAAGAGAGTGTGTTTGAGCCAACATGTCTAATGGTTAGTCAATCGGCGGTGGTGAGATCACATTGTCAATGTGTGTGTGCATGTGTGTGTGCATGTGTGTGTGTGCATGTTGAGTCAGTGATAAACTTTAGCTATGACAAGTAAACACAAAGAGTATTTCACATCACACACAGCCTTGTGCAGTGTCACAGCGTAACTGACTACGAGGCCTGGTGTTTATCTGGCGCAAAGCAGCCTCATGACGTAGCTGACCATGAAGCGTCGTGTTGGGCTAGGGCGCAACAGTCTTGTGGCGTAGCCGACCGCGAAGCGTCGTGTTGGGCTAGTGTGCAACAGTCTTGTGGCGTAGCCGACCACGAAGCGTCGTGTTGGGCTAGTGTGCAACAGTCTCGCGGTGTAGCTGACCGCGAAACGTCGTGTTGGGCTAGTGTGCAGCTGACCGTGTGCAGCTGACCGGTCTGTTGGGCTAGCGCGGAACAGTGTCGCGGCGTATCTGACCGCGTGGTATGTGGCGTGTACATCGGTTTCTCTGCGGCAACCTTTGTGGAAATGTCACTCGGGCTTTTTAAGCCAGTGCCGTCAGCATTTGTGTGGTCCTCCTGCATTCGTTCCTCTGATGAGGCACACACACACAGACACACACACACACACACACACACACAGAGAGAGAGAGAGAAAAGCCTTTGTCAGCAGGAGGTGTTTTGAGGCTCTAACAGTCTGATGTAAGTGCGTGATCTGCAGTTCCCTGATGAGCTGCAAAGGAGACAGCAAAGCTGGTGGTCTGGGACTGCAGGCAGCAGAGGGGGGTCAGAACATAATCAAGCAGAGATGCGCCCCTCTCTCCTTCAGTCTCTCAGTGAAACCAACACACACACACACACACACACATACACACACACACACACACACACGCACACACACATACACATACACACACACACACACACACACACACACACCACACACATACATACACACACATACACCCACGCACACACACACACACACACACACACACACACACACACACACACACACACACACACACACAAACACATGATGGTCACCCATTCCTAAGTGTTTTTTTATATTATGCGAATGGTGGCCTGTCTAAGCCAGAGGGGTGTGGTAATTGCATATGTGATACCATGTGTAATAACACAGCAGTAATGGGACAACTAGACTGGCGAGATTGTAGTTTGTGATGAATGCATTTTACGATGGCTGGTCAGTAAGTGTGGTAAATATTGGCTATTTGAGGCTGACTGGCCATTCCATTTAGGATGTTTCCTGTGTCAATGTTTACCAAATCTCATGAGAGTTGGCCATTGCGTCCACAAGATGCTTCTTAACTTTAATAAGACTGCTTTCCTTTAAAAACGTTAAATACGTTAGTGTGGTAAGACAGCTTTTCTTTAAAAACATTAGATACTTTAGTGTGGTAAGACAGCTTTGCTTTAAAAACTTTAGCTACTTTAGTGTGGTAAGCTTTCCTTCTACTCTCCCATGATGTTTTGTAAGCCACGTTTCCTCTGACAACACTTTGCTCTGACAACAAGCTTTTTATCAACAGCTTTTTGTCCATAGGATCTAGATTTTGAGTTTGTGCATTTTTTTTGAGGGGGGGGGGGGTGAAAATGTACAATGGCAAAAGGCTTCTATGGTAGAATGAGCAACAGTTCTGATCCACAGTGGCTGCTGTCATTGGTGGAGATTTCTGTTCCTCAGTTCAAATGTTCGGCATCAAAAGGGGGAGGGTCTGTTAGCATTAGTGATGTAGTACTCGAGTCCCGTCTCGAGACCGCTTTCTGCTTTCTCGGACACGTCTCGGACTCGTTCCTTCAAAGACTCGGCCTTGACTCGGTCTCGGCCCACAGTGGGAGGAGAAGGACTTGTAATTTCAGACCGAGTCCTCGAGACCAACGCATTTTTTTATGTTCATATAAAAAAAAAAACACACAACACATAGCAACAATAATAATAAAATGCAATGTTGACGGGCATTATTTGAAAATGACATCCCATGGTGCAATGCAAAGATACTGCCGGCAGAGCCGTTTATTTACAGGCCTGATAGCAGTCCTACCGACTGTCTGCGGAAAAAAAAATCAGGTTCACGTTTGCGTGATCTCACATGCGAATTTCTTTTGTGTTCCCCATACACTACGGATGTGTTTCCCACACTGACGAAACATAGCCAAAGTCATAGAGTGCAACTGTATGTAGCCAGGGGAAGACACCAAATTGATCGATAAAGGTATAAAGAATAAATGGCACTGGTCTTGGATAGAGGAGGTGGGTAGAGACTAAAAGCCCTTTGGAAGCTGGTGTCAAACACTCCGGCAACCATAGGAGCATGTTTCTGCATTTTGTGCGCAAGGAAAATAATATATGGAACTAGGGAAAAAGTACTGCCATGGCACGAGTTAGACCCTAGTCATCAAGCAGCTTTCGAGCAATTTAACACACCTCACGTAGGTAGCTGTTTACTCGGCTACTCCTCCGCTTAAATTCTCGTCAGGTCGCTCCGCTCAATTTTGCTCCCCGCTTCACTTAAAAATCATCCTCCAAGCTCACTCCAGTTTAAAAGAGTTAAAAATATTTAAGAGTTCTAAAATATTTAGCGAACTCCATCCCCATCAACGAACTTACAGGCCAATATCTTTGAAATGTAACAGTCTTGAATTTTAACGGTCCCGGTTTCTAATGCAATTTCGTGTGTGCATGAGAAACCAGGATAAGGTGTATACATGGAGGTTGTGTGTTTGTGTGTTTATGTGTTTGTTTGTAAATGTAAATCAGGTTTATAGGCCAAGTATACTTGCATACAAGGAATTTGGTCTCCACATTTATCCCATCCATGAATTAGTAAAACATAGAAAGCACACAGTGAACACACAGTAAGGTGAACACACAGTGAGGTGAAGCACACACTAACCCAGAGCAGTGAGCTGCCTGCTACAGCGGCGCTCGGGGAGCAGTGAGGGGTTAGGTGCCTTGCTCAAGGCACTTCAGCCGTGGATGTGAGCATAGGAGAGCAGCGCTCAACCACTTCCCCCGCCCACATTTTTCCTACTGGTCGGGGATCAAACCGGCAAGCCTTCGGTTCCAAGTCCGAAGCCCTAACCAGTAGGCCACGGCTGCCCCACAAACACGTTACTTATTGTTACTTATAGCCTACTTCATAGTTTAGTTTTGCTCTTGTCCGGTGTTTCAGCACCTTTTCCATTTGAACTTTTATTTTGATTAATTGCATTCACTTACTTCCTTGTTTGTCTTTCGAATGACATTAAAAAGGCCCCAACTGTAGCCAGTTTTAAATCTAGACTTAAGACCAAACTGTTCTCAGATGCTTCTGCTAACTGCACTGAGTTACAAATTCTGAATCTGCCTTGAAAATTATTCTACCTTGTGTCTTTTATTTTGTCTTTTTAATCATTCTCTATTTTTAAATGATTTTACCTTGTGCGATTTATGTTTTTTTTTTATTATTATTATTACTATGATCTTATACCTTTTAAAATATTCTTTCACTATTGCCTGTTTATGCTTTTATGTTTTATTACGGCTTGCTTTTGTTTATGTAAAGCACATTGAATGACCTCTGTGTATGAAATGCGCTGTATAAATAAAGTTGACTTGACTTGACTTGTCTTTACTTTTCTCTTTACCTTAAGGTAACTAGTTGCGCTTCCATATGCCAGGCTTAATTCAGGCATAATTCAGGCATAACAGTGTGTTCTGTATAGAAACTGAGTTTGGAGAGTGGCAGAGAAGAATGATCATTTATAATCAGTTCTATATATAAATGACACTTCTCCCAACAATATCAGCTCAAAGTTATTTATAAATATACGGCAATTAAAATATTAAAATGAAACGGACTAATCAGATAAAACTCAATTACTGGGAGACGCTAAATAACAAGTAGGTCTGTCACAACAACTCACCGTGACGGAGGAGAGGTGTGTCTATAAAAAGAAACTAAACTCAAGACACAAAACTCATTTAGATTAGGAGGTGTATGCATTTCCAACTCTCCGACAAATCTCCCATTTTATTTGGTTAGTGTACCTGAGTTCCAGCTCTATCTCATTTTAATAGAGTCAGTGTGCTTGTGTCTCATTTTAATCAGAATCAGAATCAGTTTTTATTGGCCAAGTAACATATACAAGGAACTTCAACATATACAATGAATACAAAATTGACTTTGATACCTCTGTCTACCAGTCAGAAATAGACAGGGTTGTGTTGTGGTGTGAATCAAATAATTTGGTCTTGAATGGGAGCAAAACAAAATAAATTACTTTTGACCCCAGATCAATAACCATAACACAGTGACAATTTACGGAGAGGCAGTAGGTAACCACATATAAATACCTAGGTATAATGTTCAATCCTCAGTTAAAATGGGCCCAGCATGTTGAGGTTTTGTGTTCAAGGATCAGCCAACATCGTAATTTTTTGAGAAGGCTGAGAGTGTTCGGCATAGAGAAGGTCATTATGCTAACTTTCTATAGGGCTGCCACTGAATCCATCATAAGATATTGCATCATAATATGGTTATGGGACTGTGTGTGTGTGGATGTGAGGTTAGCCTATTCGTTTGTGTCTCATGACGTCACTGTAGCTTTACGCCGCCATCTTTACGACCGATTCGGGCAGCTCAGCCGCCCAGTGGTCACACAGCAGCTGACCGTCTGACAGCTAACAGCTGATAACCCACCACAAACTGCTCCCATAAAGTCACAATCACCTCGTTTCCCTTCCCTTCATGTTCTTTCAATGAGTATAAACCATGGAGTGTATAAAATACGTATAAACACATCTGACATTAAAGAACATTATCCAGATTAATGACAGCTAGCTGTGAGCTAAATGACACTAAAATGAGTGGTAGGCTAGCTTGCTAGCTTAGAACTCACTACATGTAGTAAGAGTAAACTACCACCAAAATCATACATTTGAATTGTTTTTACATAATACTTACATTTCCCATGATTAAATATAAATCCTTGGTGGCCAGGTGCCGCACTTTCACGATTTTGACCAATCCAGCCACAGCATATTGATAGGCAGGGGAGCAGTTGAAACATTTTTTCATTAGGTCTAAACGTAATTTAGCCTACAAACCGATCGTACCACACTGAAAGCTAATATTTGGTCACTATAACCTACATCTGTCCTCTGTCAAATACAAATGCATTTCCAGCTTTAAACAAAACCGTTCAGGAATTATTACAGCAAAAGTGGGACGTGCGTTTCATTCGTCCCTCCTCGGGACAGTTGAAACAACATAAGGGGACGAATGAACATAGGCCTAAGACTACAATAATATTAATTAAACGTCCCACAACTTCAAAATTTTACTACATATCATGAATGGTAGGCCTAGTCCCAATAGGGGTTATTTTAGATAGATTGTTGCAGGGCTATAGCCTCTTCGTGCATGTCTGATCATTGCCATCATCGTGCACGAAGCGTGTGTGGTTTTTGAAATATCATGCCCTGTGGATGATTCTGCGATGTTTATAGCTAGAACGGTAAGCGTTCCCATTTATATCATGTTTTTGTTGGAAATGTCGTTTCACTAGGTTTTTACGTGGGTTAGGCCACGGCACATCCAAATAAGTAGGCTAGGCCTAGGCTTAACGACCCACCGGCCGTCAGTCTCCATGGATAACATGGGAAACTCGACCCCCTACCTGGTGGGCCCAAATGCATTTTCATCTTCCTAAAACTGTTTTTCCATGTCTCACCTCCATAAATGATTGTTTAAACACAGATATTTGTGCATTTAATTAAAATACATGGAGTTACAGCCTGGTCGGGACGACTGAAGCTTGTTTCAATCGTCCCGACACAGACA
>NC_055961.1:10501842-10504342 GCF_018492685.1 Alosa sapidissima | reverse complement strand
AGAGAGAAAGAGAGAGAGAGAGCACATCACCAGAGCGCATTACCAGAGCGCATCACCAGAGAGGAATCTGTAATGTCATACATCATTCTCCTTCTCTCAAGCGTGAGTTAATCCCCATCGTAATCACCGGTACACCTATTAGAATTACCACCAGGCCTGTGTGTGTGTGTGTGTGTGTGTGTGTGTGTGTGTGTGTGTAGTACGCACGTGCGCGCCTAACTACCTAATTCCTAATTGTTGTATTGGCAGATCTTGTATAAACACATCAAAATTGGTGTGACACAAATTTGTCCCTCGTAGCCAGTGCTAAATGGAATATCTAACATCCAATATAAAACCAACATTACTGCTGTATGTGCATAACACACAGGGAGAACAGTACTAATTAAATCTCTGAAAATTGGCTATTAATCCCATCTACATAACACAATCTGAATTTGAGAATAAGCCTAAAATGTAGGCCTATAGCCTATACTAAAGCAAGAATATGTCATTTGGCTATGTTTAAACGAGCAGGCTCTACCATTTGAAAGTTATTAAAGATTTCAATTAGGAAGCGCACGCTTAAAATGTTAAACAATGAACGAATGAGTGAGACGGTTCAAACATGGCCAGGCCCAGGCAGACTAGCCTTAAAAGCTTTTTTCAGAGGCCAGACACGATGGATGATCAAAAACTACAGTAGGAGGGAGAGCTTTCAGCTATCGCGCACCCCTCCTCTGGAATAATCTTCCTACCTCAATTCGACTAGCAGACACCCTCCCAATTTTTAAGTCTAGACTTAAAACATACCTCTTTACTGCCTCCCATAGTTAGGTATGGTGCGTGGAAATTCACCCACCTCAGGGTTTTTTGGAATGGACCACCCAGCTGAGTCCTCGTGTGACTGGCACCCCAGTCGCACGTGCGAAGGTGGTCACTGACCATACCTGCGCTGGTGTCGACTACCCCTCACCATGCCTTAGTTATGCTGCTATAGCATAGTGCTGTCATGGACTTTTCATGTGTCACGCCGTACAACCCCCCCCTCTCCTCTACCCCCTTCTCTCTCTCTCTCTCTCTTAACTCTCCCTCTCTTGCCTATTCCCACCATGGTATACTGTAACAATATATAGTACTACTGATTACTTATTGACATTAACCATTTTGATTTTCAGTAATACTAACCCACTCTACATCTCTCTTTCTTCCCCCTTACTGTACCTCACTTGTGAGGTATATCAACACCAGTCATCAACCATCCGTGTGTTGGCCCTCCTCTCACCCATCTCACCTGAAGTCCCATCCCTGATTGCCCTATTACTGCCCCCTATCTGGACTCCTGGCCTGTACAGCCTAGCGACCCACCACCAGCCTATGGCAACTCTGCATGGATTACTGGCCCGTCTGCCAACCCACCACATGCCCCTCGACAACTCCCTTCCCCTGGACAATTCCAACGCTGGACTATTGAACTTTCTGTCACTAAACCAGGAATAATAAATTACCATAACGGATACGTAATCATCCCACCTCTTGTAACTTTCAGCTCAAGTGCTTTTAACACCATGTCCTATTCTCCACACCTGACTATCATATGCATTTGTCATGTATACAGACCTTACTGTCATGTACTGACCCTAGGCAGATGTGTCAGGCCCTTGAGTCGTGGATCTGCTCGAGGTTTCTTCCTATATATATCTCCAACTCTAGGGAGTTTTTCCTCGCCCCTGTTACCCATGGGCCTCTCTTGCTTTTCTTTTCTTCCTTTCTTCCCTTCTTTCTCTGATTGCCTACATTCTGTAAAGCGCCATGATACATGTGTTATGTTTTGGCGCTCTATAAGCACAATAAATTGAAATTGAAATTGAAATTGGATGATGGTAAATCGGTAACACCTGAAGCCTTCAGATGTCTTTTTGTAGGCTACATAACTTTCGATATTTATTAGATAGATAGATAGATAGATAGATAGATAGATAGATAGATCCCCAAGGGGAAATTCAAGATATTGCACATACGGTTGACTTCAGCCTGTGTCATAGGTTTTTGTTGTAAGGCAGAAAGATCTAGCTTTTGCTGCTTGGAGGACTTTGCTCCGAGTACTTCTTTGCTAGTAGATGGCGAGCTATCATCTGTGGTGGAGGTATCGGTGTTTTTGGCCACTAGCTTTAGATGCGTGTGTGAGATGCTTCTTTAAATTAGAGTTGCTTACAACAGATGTCGACAAAGTCTTCGCTCCTGGACATAATGTACACATTACATGCATGTTCTTGTCTTTGACCACAATGAATTTGAAGTAGTGCTTATATCTCCACCTTGAAAATGCCAACTTTTTATTGGATTGCTCCAGACCTCTGCTGTTTCGTCGAATCTCTAATTTAGCTGTTGCGTGTGTGTGTGGCGCGTGTGCTGGCAAGTGTGTAAAAACACTGCCTCTGATTGGCTACCATGAAACATGACTCTGCCTTAGCCAATCATTATGTCGTTATTAACCCACCTCCTCACTAGCTGTGAGCCA
>NC_055961.1:10476842-10496842 GCF_018492685.1 Alosa sapidissima | reverse complement strand
ATTGGGTCTGAAATTACATTTAGTTAAGTCTTAAATATGTACATTCATTTACCACTTCTTCCATCATTCTTCTTTTTTTTAGCAATGCGTTGGCAGCATTCCTTTTGTAGTTCTTTCTTAAGGATCCAGGTATTAGTACACTGCAAAAAAACTACAAATGAGACCTACGTGGAGCTGATAACCAGTAGCCAGTGTAACGGTAGCCAGCTGGTCCGTAACTCTGCAGTATGTATGTTGTGTAAACCTCCCTCCTGACGCCTATAAGAGTGCTGGCAGTGAGAGATACTAGGGCCGGGCCGAGCGGTTCAACATAGAGCAGGTTACACCAGCAAATAGTCCGGGAGAGTTGAAAGATTAATTTATTCTTAATCAATATTTCACATTTTCAATCGAAATCACAATCAGCATGCAGGAACACACGCACATGCATACACACACATCCATACACATGTACGTGAACATGCCAAACACATGCACTCACACATGCGTGCGCGCGTATGTGTGTGTGTGTGTGTGTGTGTGTGTGTGTGTGTGTGTGTGTGTCAGGTGTCCGGCAATGCCTTACCTTGTTCTCCACTGCTGGACTCAGGTGATGTTGTGTGATGGCTTCTTTCCACTTGGTTAGGCCAGCTTGGAGCCCAAGAACAGATAGAATGGTACTGCCACACCTGGTGCTCAGACACACACACACACACACACACACACACACACACACACACACACACACACACACACACACACACAATTTTGACATTTTGAAAATTTGGCTGTTAAAGGTGCAATTTCAACGTAGTTTGAGAAGGAAAGGAAGGCCAATCGTTGGGATCCTCATCATCATATTTTAATAACTAATGAAGCTAATTTTCCCTCACTAGACCTAGGCCTACTGAGTATATGGTATTTATGGGGCATTAAGAGAGAAAAAAATCGTCATTTAACAGAGACCTCACACCCAAACAATGTTTTGTGCCCGTGACGTGATGAATGAATGCATCATTTTCAGGTGCTAGTCTACTCTAATCGTTAACTGTAAATTAATCCAACATAACTCCTTGTTCAATTTTCAGTTTGCATGGAAATCATTGGTATGTTTGCCTAGGACTAGGCTACCTGTGGCTAGCCTGGCTCTTCCACTCGGTTTATACCCTATGGCGTCTTGCAGTGTTGCCTGTTGACTACTGTACCAGTAGACTTAATGGAACAAGTTCATGGAAAACGAATGCTTATGAAGAATGTGATTCGATCCTGCAGAGCCGGTAGGATACATAAGTAAGTTTACCTCTTTAGTTATCCAAAATGAAGTTTCTTAAAGCTAGCAAGGTACAGAGGCTAGAGGTTTTCAGTGTAGACGGGCTTTTATCTCTACTTTTCTCTAGCTTTTCTCCCTACACAGTTCAGTGTATAGGAACAGGAGCGTCATGGCAGAGTCAGTGCCTCAAAAAGAGGAAAATGTACGACCCATTTCAAAGTGTACTGTAGGCTATTGTCTCATAAGAGTCAAAAATAATGATAGGCCTAGTCTTGCTCGCTGCACTGTTTGTAACAGTGACTTTAGCATTGCCCATGGCGGGTTAAATGATTGCAAACGACATGTTGAGGTGAGTTTAACAAGTGTCAATTCATGTGCATATTATTCAGGCCTATACTGGCTAGTTACCAAACTACCAAAATCTACATATTTTATTTTCACAATTTCTATCTAGGCCTTCCATATTTGGTGTACTTTTTTTTGGGGGGGGGGGGGGGGGGCTTCGTGATACCTCCCTGAAATGACTTTTTGCAGGTTGGGATGTCTGGTACTGTACACACGCACACACTCACACACTCACTCACTTACAGTACTCGCACACATACCTTTGTGGTTAAAGCTAGTTTTCAGATCTAATTTATTAATCAAGTTTGGTCATCATTTGTCAAACTGCTGTCATGGAAATGCCTATACAGCACAACAGACAGATGTTAGGTACAGCTCCTGGATGCCAGCTCATGGCTCATTATTGGAGATCCTGTGTCCGAGACTCCTGCTAGTGTATCAGAAGAGCTGGTTTGACTTGTTCATTTCTCAACGAATGAAAAAAAGTGTCTAAAAGTCTTACCAACATGTACGAAGACACACTGTTTTGTATTGCTTTAGGTGGTGGTAGTGTAGTGGTTAAGGAGCTGGGCTAGCGTGCAGTATCCTGTAGGGCGGTGGTAGTGTAGTGGTTAAGGAGCTGGGCTAGCGTGCAGTATCCTGAAAGTTGTCGGTTCAATTCCCGGCTTCCACCGTTGTGCCCTTGAGCAAGGCACTTAACCCCAAGTTGCTCCGGGGACAATGTAATCCCTTGTAATATAGCTGACATATGTAAGTCACTTTTGTCAAGAAGTGTCTGCTAAATGTAATGTAATGTAATGTAATTGATTTAAAAGGCCTGGGATGGGCTTACATGTTTTGTCTTCATCGCTTCATCTTCATAAAACAAAAAAACAGCTCACGGTACTATTAAGGCTGGTATTCACTGCTAAGCAATCAACAGAAGCAGGTACAGGTGAGTCAGTGGGTGTACACACCTTATTCAGCTCCACCCTGGGATCAGGAAATCAATCAGGTCTAGGCATTAGAAATGCAGAGAACAGCACAAATGCAGACAACAGAGACTCTACACCTGCTTGTATGTGTGTGTGTGTGTGTGTGTGTGTGTGTGTGTGTGTGCAGCAGGTCTGAGACAGAGAGAGGGAAACCTCCTCACAGCTCACAGGCATATTACAGCACCAGGTGGACTGCACAATTCTATTACTTTGATGCAGACCACTGGACTGAGACCTGACTTTGCAATGAGTGTGTGTGTGTGTGTGTGTGTGTGTGTGTGTGTGTGTGTGTGTGTGTGTGTGTGTGTGTGTGTGTGTGTGTGTGTGTGTGTGTTTGCCTCTCTACACCACCCCTCCTTCACACACAGGTTTAAAGACCTGATGCGTTGCAAGAACACGTTCCACCTTGCTAAACTTGGCCGAGTAAAAATGTATAACTAAACACACATGCATTAATATGTGTTGCATAGACTCATGAAAACTCAAATGATGTGGCTCCCTACTAACTGTAGAACCCAATGCTGTTTGGTGTCCATGAGTAGGTTTGAGATCAAATTTCCACAACATCAAACACGTCAGGTGTGTTTGTGTGTGTGTGTGTGTGTGTGTGTGTGTGTATGTGTGTGTATGCGTGTGTGTGTGCGTGCGTGCGTGCGTGCGTGTGTGCGTGCATGCGTGCGCGTGTGTGTGTGTGTGTACACTGTAGAAGCCCCTGAGGGTTACAAACCACACCAGTGCAGCTTCCCCAAGAGAAAAGCTGTGAGCAACAGCTCATGAATACATATGAAACATATCCATCATGGGCAAGCCCATTACATCACATCCAATCAAAAACACCAACATGACATCACAGACCTACAGCTACACTATGGGTGTCCATGGAGTAACAGAACTACAGCTACACTGGATGCCCATAGAGGTATGTAGTATGTCTTATGCAGGTGTAAACTTAAGTAGAGTATTGTTTAGAAATAGCATACATGTGAATATATTGGAACCTCCTTTATCCACAGTTTTTTGTTATCTGTGGTTCATCACTACCGAAAATATTATGAAAATATAATTATGAAAGCAATGAAAGTAAATGATTTGGATTTGATGCTTTGGATGATGTGGTGCCACTCCGCACTACTGCGCTCCACTTAACTCCTTTTTGCACATCTCATTTCTCATGCAAGTCTATCCTTGACTCTATCGTTAGTGCATTCTCTCCTTGTTTCCCTGAAGGAGGGGAAGAATGAATGAATAGAGGACTGACAAAGACGTGGTATTTGCCTCCTAGCCATTGAATTTACAAAAATGGCAGAAACCCATTCATTCCAAGGGCCCACATTCACGCAGGCTAGGCTAGGCTGAGCTACAGCAACCCACATACCACATTTGGGTCCAAGTGCCCATGGGTACCTGGGTCCGGCCCGGGTCACCTCACATACTCACACACACACACACACACACACATACATATACATTATACATATACACACACACACATACACATACACATACACATACACATACATACATGCACACACACACACTCACAGCCACAAACACAAACACAAACAGAGAGAGAGAGAGAGAGAGAGAGAGAGCCTAAGCTTCCTGTGGTGGTGAGTTACAGCAGCGTGTGTCTCATCCATCCTGTAGTGTCCTCCTGCTCCTCTTCTCTCCTCTTTCCTGCCTCTCTCATTCACACCATCCATAAATCTCTGCCCCCACTCCATCTCTCCCTCATCTGTCTCTGTATCACTCTCTCATTCCATCTCCTTCATCTCTCCCTATCTCTCTCATTCCTCTCCTCCTGTCTCTCTCGTAAACTCGAGGCGTTTCTCAAATCTGCTTTTAGAGGAAATGTTGTGTCCTGTGCTGTTGATGCACATTCTCTCCTTTCACCCCTTTCATCATTCAATTTCTATCTCTCATTTCACCTCTTTCATCATTCTGTTTCTATCTCTCCCCTGGCTTTCTGCCATTCTCTTTCCACTGCCCTTCCTCTCTTTCATATGGCTGATTCTCTCTCTCCCACTCTCTCTTCCTCTCTTTTCCATGACTGATTCTCTCTCTCTCTCTCTCTCTCTCTCTCTCTTCCTCTCTTTCACATAACTGTGTGAAAGTCTCTCTCTCTCTCTTTCTGTGAAATTGATGGCATGTCACTTGGTGAGGAGTTCCACAGGGTTGCCATCTCCAATCAAAAATCAAAATGTTAGTTCCACCGGAATATTCCGCAAAGCAGAACAAGTTTCCATGACAACCTGTCCATGTGCTGCTTTTCGTGGCCGGTGTTAGCAGTCCCTAACTCAATTTTCCGATTTTCCGAAGAGAGGAGAGGAGAAGAGGAGGGCAAGGGTGGGAAGGGGAGAGAATGAAAGAAGAAAATGAGAGAAGAAAAGAGGAGGAGAGGAAAGATGAAAGGATAAAAGAGAAGAGAAGAAAAAAGATTAGGGGAGAAAGGGGAGATGAGAGAGGAGGGAAAATAGCCTTAAACATGTTTCGGATATAACATAGAAATACAGCTGGAGATGCCACTAAAGAATCTCTCTCTCTCTCTCTCTCTCTCTCTCTCTCTGTGTGTGTGTGTGTGTGTGTGTGCCTGAGAGAGTGTACAAGGCAACTCACTTGTGTCATTTGTGCCAGGAAAAGTGATGCTCAGTGAGCAGTCACAATAGAAACAGCCCTTGGAGGTAAATGTGCACTGTAAAAACAACCTGGCTTAATCAAAGAATGATCTTAATTCAATTCAATTCAATTAAAAAAAACGTGATAGTGACATATAAGACATAACACAACATATAAGACAGGACAAAAGTAAGAACAGCACAGACAGGGGTGTAAGGGGGGTTAGTCCGAGGAGAGGGAGGAGGAGGGGGCTGGCAGCATATTCAAGTTCAAAAGGCAAACAGCTCAAAACTATAGCTTTCCTCCTGTTAGTCCTAGCCAGAGGACAGCGCAGAGACGTCTGCCAGAGGGGAGCCATTCAAATGCTGTGTGTAGGACATGGGTCTTTTAAGATGCAGTTGGCTTTTCTTAGTGTTGCCTTGTCGTGCAGTGATATCAGAGACTGAAGAGGCTGGCCAATGATTTTAGAACATGTGTACACAATGCTCTGGAGGTGTTTCTATTTTTGATTGAGAGGGAGAGAGTGGAACCAGCATATAGATGAAAAGGTCAGTATACTTTCATTAAAAAATTGTTAAACATTTTTTTTGAGAATCTTCCTGCTCACTCCAAAGGAGTGTAGCTTCTTCAAGAAATACTGCTGCTGCTGCTGAACCTCTGTTTTAGAGTCAAAACGCAGTTTGTCATCGATGACAGTGCCCAGGTATTTGTATTAATTTACAACTTCAGTTGATTCCCCATGGATTGTTTGCGTTCCTGCATCCTCCATGCTTTGTGAAGTCAATGAACATCTCCTTGGTCTTTGTAACATTTAGCTCCAAAATGGAGCTATCACACCATTCCACAAACTCACTGAGGACAGGCCCGTGATCTTGGACAGAACCAGACAGCAGGGAAAGGAGAACAGTGTCGTCAGCAAACTTCACTAGATGGCGATCAGCATGGCGGCTTCTAGCATAGTAGCTCAGTGGCATTAAGCTGCAGCTACTCCAGTTTGGTAGCACCGATTTTGGTCGTTTTTTTTTTCGTATCGACAGTACTCTGCGATGTCTAGCTTTCAAGATCCATGTATAAATCGACTGGATTTCTCCTTTAAGTCATTCAGGACTTTAAGGCTGCTCTTCTTGGGAATGGGAATAATCCTCCAAGCTGCTGAGCACAGTATTTCAATGTTCTACTCATTGCCGTTAATGTCATCCTACTAAAATAGCTTATTATCACATATTGTAAAAATATGCATGTAAATGTGTACTTTTGACCAATTCTAATGCATTCCTTACAGGATTTGCTGCTGGAACACTAAAAGAGTGTGTGTATGTGTGTTTATGTGTGCGTGTTTGTGCATGTACAGTATGTGTGTGCATGTTTAGTGTGTGTGTGTTTACGTGTCTTTGTGTGTGTGTGTTTATGTGTGCGTGTTTGTGCATGTATGTGTGTGTGCATGTGTAGTGTGTGTGTGTTTACGTGTCTTTGTGTGTGTGTTTTTGTGTGTGTGTGTATGTGTGTGTGTGTGTGTGTGTGTGTCTTTATGTATGTGTACATAAATAAAGCAAATCAGGGAACCACCTACTCTTTGCGATAAGTGCCATGGTATCTTTAACAACCATAGTGAGTCAGGACCTCAATTTAACATTCATGCAAAGGAAAACATCTCCTGCAGTACAGTGTCCCTGTCACTGCAATAGGACATTGGGATTGATATTTGTTTGGTGACTTTTGGCCACAGGGAAGAACAATGGTTCCATGCTATCCTTGTGGGGCTTCATGCCCACCAAGTTTCGTGCACCCCGCTCTTTCAGTGTCTCGGGAATCCTTGACGGAAAAGATAGATAGATAGATAGATATATAGATAGATACTTTATTGATCCTCAAGGGGAAATTCAAGGTCAGTAGCATACAGACATAACACACAACATGCACTTACAGCAGAAATGGTATACATAAGTATAAGTATAAACATATAACTAAACTCCACTGTACAATAAAGACAGTAGAAGATAAGACAGATAAGAAAACTAACAAAACTAAATACTAAATACACTATATAAGTTAAATTAAGAAAGTCCAATGTGCTTGAGGGTGATCAAGCATAAGACACTTGTAGTGACAGGGCCGGGACTGGTGAGGTGCTAAAGGGAGTGAGTGTCATGGTGAAGGTGCAAAAAGTAGTCCAACATTAGTCCAACAGTGCAAAAGTGCAACAGTAAGGTCTAGAGACCAGCATAAATAATATAAACAAATAGGAGAGTAAAGTGTAATGTAGACAAGGTAAAATAAAAAACTATTTCAGTGCAAGAACAGGTTGAGGTAATAGGGTTATAGCCATTCATTCATTCATTCAGTATTGTATCAGAAGCCTGACCGCAGCCATTGATCATGTGTGCTAATATAGCATGAAAAACAGTGTAGCAGTAAAACAGTAGTGAAAACATTAGGCTGTGTACAATAGTAAAAAAGTAGTAAAACAGTAGTAAGCAGTAGTGGGCAGTCAGTACTCAAAAAACATGGACATGGAGAGGGTGGAGAGGCAGACAGACTAAGCAGAGAAATCTATCTCTCCTCTTGGAAAAAATTGACCATGCGAAAAAAAAAAAGAAAAAAATCTGGCTTCGCTGCGCGGCGGTCATAATAATGATATCATTGGGGGTAAAAAAGCTGAGAAACAATCAGAATCCATTAAATGAAAGACTTTCCTTTTGGTTGGTCAGTGGGCGCTTTTATTGTTATAGTTATCTTTATATAGTTATCGTTCCTGGTGTGAACGGCCCTTTAGGATATGAGACATGTGGCTGGAACACTAACAGAATCAGTCTTAGAATGTGCGACATGCTGCTGGAACACTAAAAGAATCAGTCTTGAGACATGTGTGCGACACACTGTGCCTTCCTGCTGTGCTTTGGAAGGTGTTCTAATTCATGCCCATCACAAGGATGTCAGGTGTTGTTAATGATGAAGGTATCAGTCGTAAGTAAATGAGGTGCAGATGTTTTCCTGTATATGCAAAAGAGCCATTAAAGGCTTCATGGTGAGGATGGGTTTCTGGCTCTAGGGATTATGGGTACATTTCCTTCTCTTAACCATCACATGTGGAAACTTAGGATGTGTGCATGAGCAAATAGCTTATTAGCATGATAACTGTTTAGGGGCTTCTGAGAGTATGTGCGTGTGTTTGCATGTGTTTGTGTGTGTGTGTGTGTGTGTGTGTGCGCATTTGTGTGCGTTTGTGTGTACATCTAAACAGGGTGCGATTTGTAGGGGGGGATGGTGAGGATTTCCCCCCCTCTGGTTTTCCTACCCCTACCTCTGCTAAATTATTTTCATCCCCGGTGGGGACAACGTTTATCCCCCTCTGCCCCTCATATTGATTAATGCTACTTCATATAAGTAAAGCTCTGCAACGTGAGAACAGTCTAGTAGGCTAGCCTACATAATAATCTGACATCAGAAATGCACCGTCACCGTCAGCACTCATGCTGCTGACACAGTGGCTGCGTGATAACTTAATTTGGCCTTGTTCGTGCATTTCAGAATGTCGAGTGTGTAATCCATCATAAATGGCTAGTTTCAATGGAAAAGTTATCTGGACAAATGAAAGAAAACGAGAAGGATTCAGTGAAGCATATCATCATATTTTAGAACCTTCAAAATTAGAAAACTGAACTTAGATGGAGGACAACTGCACATAGAGTAGAACGTAGGCCTATTGTCCCAAGGAACTTACATTAAATGAGGAGATATTAGCTGAATGTCACAAAAAGTGTTACAGAAATTGCTTGGCATCGCTTATTCAATGGCTCTTTACCGAAACACCTGTAGTTTGCGGAGGACGAACGAGAAAGCACTCGTTTGATAAATCAGCCAGTAGGCTAGGCCTAGTAGACAAATAACGGTAACACTTTATTTTAATGTGTCGCTGTTACAGTGTACCTACCTAATTAGGTACAGTGGTACAACATGTGTAACAACATGTACTATCAGGTACTATCATTGTACTTGCATTATGTATTTGTGGGTACCTACATATAGTTGTTACATTGTAATACTGAGTGCTTTTACAAAACTTTGCCAATTTGTCTAAATGTTTATCAGAGGCAAAGAGCTGACCTGAGACCTGCTGGATGGGGTAAATCTGGTCATGATAGATATACAAACCATTCTTAGCTCCAACCTGTGCTACATACTGTAGTACATGTATCAACTGTGTTGGTACACATGTATTACTATTTTGATACAGTGGAATAAACCCATTAAAATAAAGTGTACCAGTTAAGTACTTACATTACCAGTTAAGTACATACATATTATATACATCCTGTCAATGATGTCATGCATCCTGTAATTGATGTGTTGAAACATGTCTGCTGTTACACCACACAGTACATGTGAATTAGTAGACCTGTTCCAAGACATCGAAGACATAACATACATGTCATATGTACATGTAAGTAATTAACTGGTACACTTAATAGGTTTATTCCACTGTATCAAAGAGTAACAAGGTTGTAGCAGCACAGCTGTTACATGTACACTGAAGACAATGAGGCCTTGACTGGAGCTAAGAATGATTTGTATATCAAATCTATCATGACCAGATTTACCCCATCCAGCAGGTCTCAGGTCAGCTCTTTGCCTCTGATGAAAATTTAGACAAATTGGCAAAGTTTTGTAAAAGCACTCAGTATTACAATGTAACAACTATATGTAGGTACCCACAAATACATAATGCAAGTACAATGATAGTACCTGATAGTACATGTTGTTACACAGGTTGTACCACTGTACCTAATTAGGTAGGTACACTGTAACAGCGACACATTAAAATAAAGTGTTACCCAAATAACTTTCAGAAATAATCTGTACTGCAAAAACGAATGTTGGTGGGTATTTAAACTATCTAGCGGGTGTTTTAACAGCTGCAAGAAATAGAAGCTTCATGGTCTTTATGTTCTGGTTCGTAAATTATTTTCATAAAACTTCAAGTTGCCCTATAACTTTACTCTCCAAACTCTTCACTGCACTGTAGGCAATTCACTGACAGTATGATAGGCTATTTATTTTCTGTAGGCTACAATAAACACATTTATTTTTTCAACTTTTGCAATATTACGCACTTGACTTATTACAAACTTATTCAAAATCATCCCCCCCCTCTGGTTTTTACACAAATCGCACCCTGCATCTAAAGACCACTTTGGACAAAGCATCTGCCAAAAAACATAAACATTAACATTAAGATGCTAGCTGTCAATCCCCATTCCTCTGCTCAGATGCAGCTGAAGAGGTAAGACAGTAGGCCTAGTTGGACAAAGGAAATATGTTGTGCCACCACCACATATTTGATATGTAAGGGACAACGGCCACCGAGGTGTCCTGTTATACGGAATTAATGGACGAGGGCGAGTGGCAAAGAACTCTCCGACTGGACACACCTCGAAGGCCGTTATCCCGCTTATCACCCGGTTGCCACTGTAAAGCAAAGGAAACGCGCGGTTCTGTTTAAAAAGAAGCTCACTAGTTCAGCTTGTTGTACAACTTTCGTTGGTCCTATGGACCCTTTCAAGAGAGTTCCATTATCAGCATCATAGTTGGCCCCACAAGGCTTCCTTTTTAACATTCCATATGTTATCTTAATGCAGAGGAAGTAGATTGGGGCCCAAATAGAATGTTGAGCATTGTTTTTGTTTACCTTGTTGAAAGGGTCCATAACAGCGATAGCATGGGCAGTTAGCTTGTTTACAGTTGATTCCATTGTTGCGAAGCCTGCCTCCAGGCTCAACCGTCATCCTACTATCGTTGATATAGTTACCATTCATAAGCATTGATATGGAACAGCTATTAAACTTTTTTTTTACCAGATCTACTTCATAGGTGTCCCGTTATTCAGAATTAAAAGCCACCCTGCCAGCCAATCAAAAAAGAGTATTTCTTCTCTCCGGGTGATATGGTCTGATAAATGCTATGTTATGCTATTCTACTGAATGCTACAAAATAGTAAGTAAAAAGTTGACTTCACTGTAACAATATATAAACAATAAACACTTTATTACTGTACTTAAATCAAAATGTATTATAGTGTAAACTGATCCATTGAGTGGTTTAAGGCAAGCAGGGTAAGACGAATGCCAAAAAATCACCAAAATGGATGCAGTGGCAAAACACTACCTCTCCATAAGGACTACTTCTCTATATGCACACAGTGATCATAAAACTACTGTAGCTATCTGTACATGTAGATAAAGGTAGCGGCCATGTTTATATGTCTTGAAAGGATCCTTCTGGTGATGTAAAGAATCTGTACAGATGAGGGATTGACCAGAGTCCCTTTAGTGCTGCATTCTATTTAGCACCTCTGTCCTCGTCAGCTCTGAACGGCCAGTCAGGCGCTCACTGGACAGACAGGTCTTGATCTCTCTCTCAATTCAATTCAATTCAAGTAGAGCAGTGATTCTTAAACCAGGGGTCGCCAAAAACTTCCGTGGGGTCGCCAATTATTTTCTGTATTCAGTCTAAAATTATTATTAGGTGAAACAAAGGAAAATAATATTGGGCTTTTCTGCCTTTTTCTTATTTACACGCAATTAAGAGAAGAGAGAGAAATGTTTTCGTCTTTCAACGAGATCTGGTTCGGTCTATGGGCTATTGGTCTGCTGATAGAAACTATAACTATCTGCTAACTTGTTCCTGCTATTTTAAGTAAAACAAAACAAAAGACATAGGTAGCCTACTAGCCAAAATGGACAGGTGGCTGCTTAAAAAATTGAACAAAAGCTCGTAAGTGTCATCTACCAGTGCGTCTACTCCTCCGTGATCCTCAGATCCTCAGACAAGTCTACAGGCTGGTGAGAATACAAAAGAACAAACGGCGTGTCGGCTTTATCAGAAAGAATTTCTGAAATATGCATTCACTTGCCAAGTTAAAGATAACCTCGACCACCCACAATGTGTGATTTGCAGCGATGTTCTGGTGAATGAGAGCTTAAAACCTGCCAAAATGAAACGACATCTCAAAATACAGATGTCGGCTCAGCACCGTGGAGGAAAATGTCTGTGTCACCGTGCAGCATTCCTCCTAGAATTAACTTGCTATGTTCACGGAAGCATGCCCACCCTTCCCATTGAAATTGTTAAAGATAGTAAACCAGAAAAGGGAAATAAAAAAATAGTTATTGTTATCGGCATAAATATAATTAATGTAACGTTGTAGGCCTAATGCTGCATGTGCATGTGTGTGTGCGTGCTTGTGTGTGCGCGCGCTACGCACATAGCGCTCTGATCTGATATGGCGGCAGCCTACACTTGTTTAATCGTGATTGTTTGGTTTTCTCGGTTCTTGTTCATATGGAGTAAATAAAACAAATGACTTTGCTTTCTATTTTTTGCTTGATTTAGTTGTTAACGCCAGACCTCGCCATACGTTTTTGTGGGGTCGCCAGACAAAAAGTTTAAGAACCACTGTAGTAGAGGGTAGTTTTGTGTTGTTGGGTGGGGGTAGTAGAGGGTAGTGTTGTGTTGTTGGGTGGGGGTAGTAGAGGGTAGTGTTGGGTTGTTGGGTGGGGGTAGTAGGAAGTACTTGCTGAAGGAAACATAAGTTGGTGTTGGAATCCTCTCCCAGGTTTGTCCTGCTCCTCCAGTGTTATGGACATTGGTATGATTTGGTTAAGTGTTGGTCAGTGTTATGGACATTGGTATGATTTGGTTAGGTGTTGGTCAGTGTTATGGACATTGGTGTAATTTGGTTAAGTGTTGGTCTCTTTGGGGCAGATACTTATCACTGTATGCACCTCAGACTTTACCATCCTTGTCACACAGTGACCGCACACTCTTTGCTCATTGGGTAACCATAAGTTTTGTGTCTGCCTGTCTCTACGGCTGGACTGTGGTCATTCTGCCTGTATTTGGTGAGGATCTGTCTCTGCTTTGTATCCCTGACAGTGTAGAGATACGCTGCCAATAGACTTACTTTTTCTGGCAAGGTAGCATTTTAATTCGTGTTTTATTTTGGTTTCTCTCCAATGTTTCCGAATATGATTTCTTGCTCTCTTTTGTTCATTTAGTTAATTGTAATTGATGGTTGGCAAGCGATGTTGGTCAGAAAATGATCTGTGTTAGACGTGAGTGGGTTTGTTTCAAGGCCAACTGACTTGTAAACTCTCTCTATCTCTCCCTCTCTCTCTGAGAAGGTGGTGGTGATAGTGTGTGTGTCAGTGTTGCGCGGTCTGCCCGAAATTAAGCGGATGACCGCGGTCACCCGCGGTTATGAGTCATAAACAAAATATTTTAATGATATTCGGGTCATTTGCGGGCGGGTCAGTTAAAATTAATTAAATATATATTTTCTACAAATAGGCCTAGGCCTACTTAAAATATCACAAGAAGGCTGGCATCAATACAGTAAAGCATCAATAGGCCTACAGTAAAGTCAACAGTAAAAAAGCTGAAGACGCGAGTTAAAAATAATAGACACCCCTTCAGGAAAAGCGATATAGGCTATGGGAAATTTTGGGAAAAGTTCTTAAAGAAGATGACAGTAAGTTATGGTCTATGTAGGCCTGCTTCTTGCGAAGCCATTTAAAAGTATGACAGCCAAAACGGGCAACCTGCAGGAATAAATGTTATGGCACAGACTACACATCCTATGTATAGGTTCGCGCATGCATAAAAGTTGTTCGTTGTGTTTGTGACTTTAAACAGTGGATGTGCTTTTGTAAAGCTTTGTGCTTCATTCAGCATTATAAACCAGTTCTTACGCTAACGTTTTGACCAGCAATGTATCTCTCTAGCCTACCTTGCCTCACCATTTCTGTTTTCGAAAGAAAGATGTATGTCCATGGCCTTCAAATCTTATCCTAGTGTTCTAATCCTTGGTGGTTGCGTGCGTGCTTGCGCTCTTATTCTCATTCTCTCTCCTACGCAAACATTATGTTCTGCATGCCTAAATAAATTAGTTTGTTTTACAAGAAATGGCCTACTGTCACACTGCATGCAGACTATAACCAAAAGCACACATTTTGTAAATAAGCGGGTCGGATCGCGGGTCGGGTATAATTTTGTCCTAATATTCGCGGTCCGAGTTGCGGTCGGGTTGATTAAAATATCGGGCGACCGCGGGCCGCTTGTGACCAAACCCGCGCAACACTGGTGTGTGTGTATTGCAGTGTCATTTTATATTATAATACAGAGTTGTCTAGGTGGTAACATTAAATAAACACTGACCCTCCTCCTCCTCTTCTTTCTCCTTCTCCTACCCCACCTCTTCCTCCTCCTCCTCCTCCTCTGTGGGTGTTGTGCCCTGACCACCTGAGTGCTGTGCTACTGTCTCCCAATCTCCAGTCAGGCTAGGAGCAGGCTGCGCATCCCGGCCCAAATGATTTCAGAGATTTGTTTCGTTTTATTTTCTCCTTCAAGGTCAAGGTCATCTGTGGCGAATGAGGGAGAGGGAGAAAGAGAGAGAGAGAGAAAGAGAGGGGGAGAGAGAGAAGGAGAAAGGAAGAGGGAGAATGATGAAGAGGGAGAAAGACAGATGTAGTGAGACAGAGAAAGAGATAGGGGGAGAGAGAGAAGGAGGAAGGGAGAAGGAGAATGGGAGAGGGAGAAAGAGAGAGAAAAAAGAGAAGAATGAGGGCGAGGGGAAAAAAGAGGGAGTGAGAGAGGAAGAGAAAGAAAGATGGAGATCGAGGGAGAGGGAGAAAGAGAGGGGGGAGGGAGAGGAAGAATGAGGGAGAGGGAAAAGAGAGATGGAGTGAGAGAGAAAAAGAGAAAGGGGGAGGGAGAGAGAGAAAAAAAGGAGGAAGGGAGGGGGAGAGAGAGGGATTAAGGGAGGGAGTGAGAGAGGAAGAGAAAGAGGGGAGAGGGAGAAAGAGAGAGAGGGATTAAGGGAAGAGGTGAACCAGGGAGAGAGAGGGAGCAGGAGAGTGTCAAAGCATGTTTTAGTTGCTCTGGTTGATGTTTCACTCCAGGATGAGTTCAGCTGGAATGCGCTGCACTGTTAAACAAATACAAATATGGCAGCGCAACCTGACAGTGATGAATGAGCCAGGAGCTGTGGGTTGCAAAGCACCTCGCTCTCTCTCTCCCTCTCTCTTTCTCTCTCTCCCTATTTCTCTCTCTTTTTCTTGCTCTTTCCCTCCCTCTCTCTCTCTCTACTCAGCACTCTGGGGTGGTATTCGTGCGGCCTTCTGGCTGTGTTCTCAACGCCCTGGTGTCCACACACGTATTTACATTCATATGGGGGCGTGCCGGCCACTCGCTTAGCTTAATGCTTCTCTCAGCGCACGCTGGTTTGGCTTCAGCAGGGAAAACACTCCAACGGGAGTCAGAGACCCGCAGTAATTAATAACGCTAACACTCACCTCTTACACTCTTACACTTCTGTGTGTGTGTGTGTGTGTGTGTGTGTGCGCGTGCATGTGTATGTGTGTGTGTGTGTGTGTGTGTGTTAGAGATTTACTGGATTGATGAGAGGTCTGTGCCTACAAACTCAAAAGACATCACTGTGCCCTGTGCCACACTGCTCTTGTGGAGTTACAGTGGTGTGTCCGGTGTTAACCTTATGACCAACACTCTTGTAGAGTAGTGGTGTATCCGGTGTTATGGCCTTACTACTGAGACTCATGAAATGTTACCGTGGTGTGTACACTCTTGTAGAATTACAAGCGGTGTTACTTCTTAGAACGTATTTGTGTTGAGCTGACATCACACACAGACATGCCTGCTTAAGGTGCAGAGAAGCAGGAGGCCCAAACAGCCCCGTCATGTGACTGATCTCTGGAGTGTGTGCTCAGGGTCACTGTCTCTCTCTCTGTGTGTGTCTGTGTGTTTGTGTGTGTGTGTGTGTGTGTGTGTGTGTGTGTGAGTGAGAGTGAGAGTGTGTGTGTGTGTGATTGAGTGAGAGTGTGTGAGTTTGTGCTCAGGGTTGCTGTCTCTCAGGTGTGGAGATCCATTTCCATCTAAAAATCACTAAATGCTGCACAGATGGCTTCAAAACAAGCCATTATGTCCGGATATTACAGCAGGGACACCCCCCCCCCCCCCCCACACACACACACACACACTTATCCCTCCCCACTAGGCTACTTAAAGAAGTTTATTACGCTTGATTTGATCAGGTGTTTCAATCCAGCAATCACACACACAAACACACACCACAAGAATATGATTAGGTCTGTCCTGACAGAGCGATACAATTACTCGCAGTAATGGTGATTTGGGACTCATGACCTTTAGTGGAGAGAGAAGTGTGTGATCCTGAGAGAGGGACAGAAAGAGTGAGTGGCATGTCAGAGGACCAGGACTCAAAGCACAGGACTTCATTCGCTTCATCTGGCCTTTCACGCCGGACAGACACAATGTGAGATGAACCACCAGGCCTTAGAGAGGCAACGTGAGGTGAACCACCAGGCCTTAGAGAGGCAACGTGAGGTGAACCACCAGCTCTGGAATGGACAACGTCATGTGGACCTCCAGTCCTTAGTTGGGCAACGTGAAGTGGATCTCACAGCAAAAACTGCTTATCATATTGAGATCAGAAAATCTAGTTGGTATTGTTTTAGTATAAAGAGATTTACCTATTGCTTTCCCATCATTTGACTTAATTTAATAAGAGTTTGACTTATTTTAAGATGTCTCTGCATGAAAACAAGCAAATCTGGCTGCTAGTGCATTAAGCAAATTTGTCTTAAAAACAAGCAAATTTGGCTGTCAGTATAGCAAATTTGTCTTGATAAGACGCTTAAAATAAGTTAAGCATATATTAAATTAAGTCAAAATGATCTTGTGAGAGAGCGCTGCGTGAGTGTCTTCATACCAAAGATTATATACATAGGCGAAGCAACATACTTCATCACGAGCCACTTCCGATAACCCGGATAGCACGAGGGGGGTTCAAAATCCCCCTTTTTTGCAAACCAGAGGCAGCGACTGCTCCATTCAAGCCTGGCTATGGACCCTTTCAACAATAAAAACAAAAACAATGCTTGAACGTTCTATTTGGGCCCCAATCTACTTTATCTACATTAAGATAATATATGGAATGTTAAAAAGGAAGTCTTGTGGGGCCAACTATGATGCTGATAATGGAACTCTCTTGAAAGGGTCCATAGTTATAATTTTGGGCACGGTTTCATGATCCTTAAACCCTCCTGACCATTTCAGGTACATTTTTAGAATTTTTGAGCATTCCAGTCTGGAGAAAATCGACCTTATATCAGGTGTGCGCGCCTGTTATTGTTTTGTTGTATTGCCGTCGGCCGGTTGCTATGTACGCTCTACCTTGACGTCATCGACACGCCTCTTTATGCAGACAGGACTCGATCCCCTTTTCGCGCCCATAGACATGAACTACGACGAAGTATCTTGCTCCGCCTATAATCTTTTATCATACTAAAAACCTATAATCTTTTATCATACTAAAAACACGTTTTCTCGCTTTTTGCTCGCAGTTCTCTCTACAGAGCGCCCCCTACAGCTTCAGAGGATATATTTTACGTCACTCCTCGCTCGGTCAGCATGCCGTTTCCTCTTTCCCTGTTCCTCCGACAACGGTTTACTTGCTTTCTGCTTCTATTCACCGACTCTGTCATGGCGAATGTCTGAGAAACTCCATCGCTACATTGTTCTAGCTGGTGCCTGGCGTGTATGTGACTAGGATAATATAAGATTAAAAGCAGATTTTATTTTATTGCTTTCGGAGATGGGCAACATGAACTGCTCAAGCCCTTAGAGAGGCAACGCGAGGTGGACCTCCAACCCTGAGATGGGAAACATGACGTGATTTGGTGTGTGTGTGTGGGGGGGTGGGGGGGTTGCATCGTGGCATGAGGTTCTTCTTGAACCCTGAGTGTGTTTCAGACAGCTGTGGTTCCGGGGAGAATCGTCCATCTGCCTGACATGACAGAGCAAGGGAGGAGAAAAGGAGGCCAAACAGACTGTTCAGCAGCCACTTTCTCTGAAGAATCCCATCAGCTAGAGCAGAGAACATGGACAGAGGTTCAGGCTGTGCCTGAAGAAGAACTATCAGTTGCCAAAGTTGATGGAGGGACTGGCTGGCAGAGTTTGGGATTGTCCACCACAACCCAAATGACATAAGAAGGTATCTGGCGCTATTTCAGTCCTATTGGCTGCTAATGCAAAGTCTCTTCATTACAGAACGCTTTATTGAACCTCTGGAGGTGGGTGGTGAGAACAAACCAGACTTGTGAATTTTTAATCATGCACAGGTGAAGTGTGTCTGCATCATCGCTCTCCTAGGGTGATCCTGGAGTGACCTCATCATATGAAGGTTGGAGACAAGCCTTTAAATTATCTATTTATAAGAAGGTTCCTTCTTTATTAAATCCCTCTCCCCCCACTGTTGATTGTGTGATTATAAGCTTCTCTCCACACCTGACCTTTCCTTCGGCACGAGACCTTTCCATGGGTCCCTGGTCCCGGCGGACGGGATGGTGGACCAGCGCTAATATCCGCTAATATGGGTCCTAATCAGAGAGGAGGACGCCGCGGAGCGGCTCAACTGGCCAGAGCGTTATTACAGCCCCGCAAGGCTGTCATTTCCGTATTAATCATGCCTTAGTGAGCGCTCCGCATCGCCACTGACCTTATAGGGAGGGAGTGAGTGTGTGTTAGCTAGCTAGATTGTGTGTATGAGGTAGCCTAGTGTGTGTGTGTGTGTGTGTGTGTGTTTGCTAGCTAGATTGTGTGTATGATGTAGTCTAGTGTGTGTGTGTGTTTGCTAGCTAGATTGTGTGTGTGTATGAGTACTGTGTGTTTGTTTGTGTGTGTGTGTGTGTGTGTGTGTGTGTGTGTCGGGGGAGGTGAGGTGACTGCCTTCAGATACCATTTAGTGTGTATGCCTGGCCCTGTGTGTGTTTGCTAGCTAGATGTGCAGGTGAACTGCCTTCACACTGAAAAAAGTAAAATCTAACCAAGTGTTATTAATCTTATATTAAGATAAAAAAAAAAAAAATCTAGTTTGTATTGTCTTTAGTATAAAGACACTTACCTAGCGCTCTCTCGTAAGATCATTTTAACTTAATGTAATAAGAGTTTGGCTTATTTTAAGCGTCTAATCAAGACAAATTTGCTCAATGCACTGGAGTCCAAATTTGCTTGTTTTTAACACAAATTCGCTTAATGCACTGGCAGTCAGTTTGCTTGTTTTCATGATGAGACGTCTAAAAATAAAACTCTAATTAAATTAAGTCAAATGATTTTACAGGATGGTCTTGCAGTATCTTTATACTTAAAACATTTTTTTTCTCTTTATATAAGACAAACAACACTTAATTAGATAAGCAGTTTTTGCAGTGCAGGTACAATTTAGTCTGTATGCCTGGCCCTGTGTGTGTGTGTGTGTGTGTGTGTTTGCTACTCTGAGTGTGTATAGCTGTCTTCTGATAGATGGCTGGATGTACTAGGTGTCCATTGCTCATACCTGTGTGCATCTGTGGATTGTCATGGAATCAAAATAATGACATACTGTTGCACACGGCCACATGGCATGTTACTAACGCAAGAAACACAAAGACACACTCTCACAAAGCCCTGATCTGCCATCTTTGTGTATAATTACATGTTGACACCACGTTGCCACGACAACCTGCCAGGGCGAGGTGAAGTTAATAACACAGTTGGCATGTGTTCAGGCTTCTCTGCCAGGCAAAATGCCCAACAGGTTTAATCTGAGCACATCTTACAAAGCTATCAGAGATGCTTTTACAGAAATGCTCTTAACGTTATCAGAGATTATTTTACAGAGCTATCAGAGATAATTTCACAGAGATGCTCACAGTAATCAGAGATGATTTTACAGAGTTATTAAC
>NC_055961.1:10469342-10471842 GCF_018492685.1 Alosa sapidissima | reverse complement strand
TTAATTGGCTCTTTGAGGGGGCCTAGTTGAGCAGCTGGCAGTTGATACAGGTGCAAATCAGTTTAATTAGACCTTTACGATGTCATAGTGCCAATGCAAAGTCTATGGGGAAAAATAAGCTTGTTTTTTGTTAATATCTCAAAAAGTATAAAGTTTACAGAAACGAAAACATAAACATTGCTTAATTGTCCTTTTTTAAAGACCTACGTTACAAAGTTTGAACGAAGTTTCTATGCTAAATGGTTGAAGCTGAATTAGACGCAGAAATTTTGGTTAGAAGAATAATAAAAAGAAGAAGACTTCGGGTAGCAGAACAGTGTAATTTCATCTTAATTACCTCGCAATACCATATCCTTTCTTAACAACTATCACAAATATAATGCTATATAACTCTATTAATCTGCACACAATGCCAATGTTGCTCACACACACACCAACCTCAAGTTTCTTGAGAACTTTAATCATCCAATTGGACCACATGGAACCAGTTATGTGGTTGCCCCATGTATCGCTTAAAGCAACACAATGAAACATTTATTTAATTAATAATTTGCTTAAACTTGTTGTGTATCATAATCAGGGGCGCTGTTAGGAAATTTTGGCCCTATTACAGACAATAATTCTGGGCCCCCCGAAAATAGTATGGGGGCTCTCTGGGGGCCCCCTGTCAGTGCTGGGCCCTTAGAATCGTCACACAGACACACAGACACACTCTCTCACAAGACACAGAACACACACAGAGGCCTACTGGGCCACATAGAGATTCAGTGCACCTGCACGGTCAGGCATGGAGCAGAACTGTAGCTGGGAAACATGGGGACGTATTCATATGAGCAGAGAAATGAGTCAGCAGCCATTACACGTGCAACTCAAAATATATTTTCACAATATATTTTGAAATATATGTAAATATTCAAAATTGGCCCCAAAATATATATTTTCGACACTTAACGGTTGATATATATTTTTTATTTATTTATTTACTTTTTGTTATTTCCTAAACTGGCAGGTTTTGTTTGTATTGACATTACATTGCTCTGTGCTTTTACGTGGTTAAGCTCCTTGTATTGCATTGCATGAAAGATTCTCTATAAAGTTTAATTTGATTTAAAGCAGCCTCTAGAAAAACTGTTCATCAGCTGCAGATGAAACTAGTGAGTATTGAAAGGATCCTTTCAAAGGATGTTGTGATGTTTCTACAGTACCTACCATTTCATTCACAGATGCAGATAAGTCAGAGACGCATCCCAGGAGAGAACTGTATGATGTTGACTCTGTTCGACAGCTGTCCTTTCCAACTGGAGGCACAGGGCAGGCCACGGTCAGCCGAGTTCATCTATATCCAGAGGTGTAGTGGAGGCTAAAACGCAAGTAAACACAGTTTATCCACCTCTGAAATTTCAGAAATAGAGTTTATCCACCTCTCAAAAGAGTTTATACACCAATTGAAACTTGTAACATTCAAAAATGACACATTCACAATATGTACACTCATCAGCACTAGGAACCATTTAACACCACTGGTATTGTTATAAACATTGGACAATAACCTCCACTATCATCAAACATGTTCTGAATGCCTTTTATTAAAAATCCAATACCGCATGACGCAGTCCACCTTACCGTAATCACAGAATTCAGAGTTTACCCACCTCTTATTTGACCACTACACCCCTGTCTATAACGCAGGCCAGCTCCCGTGAATGCAACCAACATAGAGACATGACAGAGCAGCAGCTCAGCACAAACACTCTGAGGGGCAGTTGTAAATACACCTCTGAGGGGCAGTTGTAAATACACCTCTGCTTTTACTAGCCACAGTTGTGAATAAGATTATAGGTGGCGTTGATAAATAGGACACGCGCCATATCGGTTATTACTGGTTCCTATCTAACCAAAGACATCTAACCAAAGACATCTAACCAAAGACATCTAACCAAAAGACATCTAACCAAAGACATCTAACCAAAGACATCTAACCAAAGACATCTAACCAAAGACATCTAACCAAAAGACATCTAACCAAAGACATCTAACCAAAAGACATCTAACCAAAGACATCTAACCAAAGACATCTAACCAAAAGACATCTAACCAAAGACATCTAACCAAAAGACATCTAACCAAAGACATCTAACCAAAAGACATCTAACCAAAGACATCTAACCAAAGACATCTAACCAAAGACATCTAACCAAAGACATCTAACCAAAGACATCTAACCAAAAGACATCTAACCAAAAGACATCTAACCAAAGACAGCTACTGAGAAACACACAGTCAGTCAGTACATGTCATTCCAGTCACTTACTCAGCCTAATACAGTTTTACACATTCACTCAGTCTGCTACAATTTTACACATTCTACTCAGCCTATACAGTTTTACACCTTCTATTCAGTCTACTACAATTTTACACATTCACTCAATTTACAGTTTTACACATTCACTCAATCTACAGTTTTACACTTTCTACTCAGTCTACTCCAGTTTTACACATT
>NC_055961.1:10449342-10464342 GCF_018492685.1 Alosa sapidissima | reverse complement strand
GGTAGGAACTGTGGGTGCTTCATGAGGTTGATAGCGCACTAACCGGTAGGAACTGTGGGTGCTTCATGAGGTTGATAGCGCACTAACCGGTAGGAACTGTGGGTGCTTCATGAGGTTGATAGCGCACTAACCGGTAGGAACTGTGGCCACTTAATGAGGTTGATAGCCCACTAACCGGTAGGAACTGTGGGTGCTTCATGAGGTTAGTAAAGCCCACTAACCGGTAGGAACTGTGGGTGCTGCTTCATGAGGTTCATCGCGCACTAACTGGTGGGTCATTCCATGCCAACTCAGCCACCCATGTACATGTGTGGTAGTTCATTGTAGCCTGTACTACACAATTCTGGAGGCAGAATCAACATTCCTTACTGTTTGGGCGAGAGGTGGGTCACCAAAGTCCAAAAAAATGTTTTTCACTTTTTGGGTGGCCCTAGCACCACAATTAAGGATCATATTTATTCTAAAAAGGATTATTTGTTATATGTGGGAACCTTGCTCTTGCCAAAATGAATTTGAAGGGTATGGTACCACTGGTGGGGGTTTCATGGGGGTCCAAAAACCCTCTCCGGGTGACTCTTTTGGAACCCCATATTTGGACCCCAAAATGACCATGTGGGCACTTGATGATCCTAATGGGATTTATACCAGATAAAGATACATATTTGTTCTTTCTATTAATGAAATAAAATATTTGACTATGAAGCTCCATAATATGAATTTTATTCTTCATAATGCACCATTTTGGACATTGTTTCCAGAAGTCTGGAATGTAGATCTGGGAAAATTTAGTGATGATAAAGCATTAAAATAGTGGAAATAACTTAGTATTATGCTCAGTGATGGCAAACAATTAAATACTGAGACCGTCACAGATTAATCCCTTATCCCCCATGAAAGAGACCCTCCATCAAACTTCAAAATTGATATAAAGCAATGATGCGATCGTGTTCCACTGATCATTTTGGCCGAGGTGTAACGTCTCTCCAGTTTGTACGTTTCCTCGTGTTTTTTAATATCTTCTGCACTAACAAAGAACAAAGAAACGGATAAAAATAATATCACAGGATACAATATTCACAGATGTCGATGCAGGACAACAATCGGATTCATAACACTTGGATACAGAACACCTGGAGACAGAACACTCGCAGTCAGACCAGCCACAAAACTCAAATTTCCAGCCAGGAAAATACATCGTGTGTATCTATGATGATGACTGGTTCATTGGAAACATTGGAAAGTGTGTCAACAACATCCTCACATGGCCATCGGACCAAAGACAGATCCCCTGTTGGGTGCCATTCCAACATATCTTTTGTTGTGTCAGTGTGCCAGACATCTACAGTATGGACGCAGTGCTCACCAATACAAACTTGACCATAAGGACCATGACAAAATTATGCCACTGCTTCCACAATTTCTTGGATAATAGTTAAAGACACTATTCAATTTAATTTTCAATTTTATTTGGAGAGTGACAGGGGCAAGGAAAAAACTCCCTTTTATTTGTAGTGTTCTTGTAACACTATGTAACATTCTTGTTACCGGTATTTAGTTCTTTAAAAGTTTGATGGCGGGTCTCTTTCATGGGGGATAAGGGGTTAATCCATGACAGTCTCAGTATTTAATTGTTTGCCATCACAAGTTATTTCCACTATTTTCATGCTTTATCATCACTGAATTCTCCCTGATCTACATTCCAGACTTCTGGAAACAATGTCCAAAATGGTGCATTATGAAGAATAAAATTCATATTATGGAGCTTCATAGTCAAAAAAATTATTTCATTAAAAGAAAGAACAAATATGTATCTTTATCTGGTATAAATCCTATTAGGATCATCAAGTGCCCACATGGTCATTTGGGGGTCCAAATATGGGGTTCCAAAAGAGTCACCTCTGCCGGAGAGGGTTTTTGGAGCCCCATAAAACCCCCACCAGTGGTACCATACCCTTCAAATTCATTTTGGCAAGAGCAAGGTTCCTACATATAACAAATAATCCTGTTTAGAATAAATATGATCATTAATTGTGGTGCTAGGGCCACCCAAAAAGTGAAAAATCACACATGCCGTCAACATTTTTTAGGACTTTGGTGACCCACCTCTCACCCAAACAGTAAGGAATGTTGATTCTGCCTCCAGAATTGTGTAGTACAGGCTACAATGAACTACCACACAAGTTTCCAGCCCTCTACCACGATTAGAACAGACGTTATGGGCTTCCAAAAATGGCAAAAGATGAAATGTGAAATTCCAATGTGTCAATTAGGGCCGTGGCACCCGAAATTCAAATGGACGCCACAGGCAAACCGTTTGAGATATTAACCTGAAACTTCAGATTCCTTTGTTTGGTAACATAAGGCATATATTCATCGCTTTTCAGCAAAATCTGAGAGGTGTCATGTACATGATACCCCGATATTGGCTGTTTTCACATGGAATGACCCCGGTAGGAACTGTGGGTGCTTCATGAGGTTGATAGAGCACTAACCGGTAGGAACTGTGGGTGCTTCATGAGGTTGATAGAGCACTAACCGGTAGGAACTGTGGGTGCTTCATGAGGTTGTGGTCGAATACGAGGAAGTAGCTGAGGGCACCCAGGCCCAGGTAGAGCACGGCGGCGCCCAGGTTGGTCACGACCAGCAGGCCGATGATCTGCCGCAGCGGCTCGTCCTCCGGCCATGACTCAGGGTACACATACGGCGTGAAGAAGAATCGGTCCGCCACGTCCAGAACCAGGTCCATCCTGCACACGGCAGCAGAGAAACAAACACAGGGGTAAGGGCAGACGTCTCGGGAAACACACACACATACGGGCAAGGGCACCCTTACAAAAAGGAATCTTATAGTATTTTAAAACTAAGTACTTTTATAGGAATACTACACATTTTATAGGAATCTTATATAGTTTAGATATTATAAAGGAATCATAGATGTATTATACACTACTACAGAACTACTATAGAAGTCTTACAGTATTACTAGGCCTATAGGACTTCTTCATAACGGCAAGGCTGGAGACACCTGCAGTGGATTCAGGTCAGTTAGCTCAGTCAGTATTACAGCACATTTAGGGTGCAACTGGACTGGTTAAAACTTAAAACTGAGCCTTACTACTACTGCTTGGCTTATTTGCCAGAAATGTTTTAAATGAGTCAGTTAGTTCATCGTCAGGTGATGCAAAATTCAAAGTTGACAAAAGACACACAAAGGGGAAAAAAACCTGCTAAAGTGAATCTGGACACAATTTTGGGGGATACAAAGTTTAACATCATGCGCCATGTAAGCTTAATTGTTACGATTATGAGGAGGAGGATCCTTGGAAATGTTACCTTCCCAAAAGGGATCCTAGCACCCAAAAAGTTTGTCAACCCCTTAACTAGGCTAGTCTGCACTGTGCTGTAATGCATTCTTATTTTCATCCACAATGTTGTACATCGTAGGCTATAGAAGACGAAGCTTAAACGTGTACAGTTGTAGAATAAGAGTGGCCGAGACAGATCCATTCGGGCCCATCAGACTCGATGACATGACTTCACTTCCCTCCTAGCAATTCTCGCATAACAGCAGCTTCATAAGCCATCAATCTCCTGATAATAGTTATTTTACGGTCTTAGCTAAACGTAGGGGTAGCTGTACATGCAACGCATTGCTTTAAAAGTATGATATGTAAATCAAAAAGGTGACTTGAAAACTAGACAATTAATTGTCATAGGAACTGCTAACTGCGCATTACTTACCTGTAGGTTCAGGTGCGTTCTTTCACCTCAAAATCAGACACGGCAACTGAACTGCCGCAGATGTTGTGATGCCTGATGTCCAGCCCACCGCGTTATGCCGACCAATAACAGGCCCACTTCCTCCCAAACGAAGGCGGGAGCTCAGCGTTGATTGGTCAAAGCCCTCTGATCTGACCATGGCGCTATGATTCCATGTGCATGGTTAAAGAAACAGCGCGTGATTAAATCATCAGCGGGTGTCAAACATTCACACTTTTCACTTAACATCCTGGAAACAAGTAAAGAAAGAAGGGAGGAAAGGAAAAAACACGACACGAGACTAGTGATACATACCTTTTATTATCCAAACATCATTTTATTTTATAACAGCTTACATCACAATCAGTTTCCACCAAAAGATTTGTGATGGAAATAAAAGGTCCTTTCAATATATTTCAAATTTACGAAATATATAGATAAGACTATAAAATATCGCCTACATTCCTCTATTTTAGCCAGACAAAGGGTAGAGTAGAGTACAAAGAGTGGGTTTTAAAGAAATACATGCAAAACTATGTAAGATGGGACCTGTGGGACTTCTATGACGATACCGATCACTGTTCAACTTTAACCCGGAAATACCACTGTTTTCACCAGTGTTGTTCTTCAGTTTCTCACTTCGGTAAATGTTTAAACAGCGAAATATATAGGCGATATATATTTTCAGCGGGTATCTGCTATGTTTCAGATATTTAGTCTATTGGATATAGATGTTGTTTTATAATGGTTTGGGCATAAACATCAAAGCAAAACATTAAAAGTTGCGTCTCGAAAGGCCATAGGTAGTAGTTGGCTCCATGGTCCTGTAACTGAAGCTTGTCAACTCCAGCCAAACGGCAAATTATCTGATCAGCAAACATGGACAGCGAGGTGCAACGTGATGGAAGAGTCCTTGATCTTACCGACGATGCGTGGCGAGAAGATCGCCTTCCGTATGAGGATGTTAAAATCCCGCTGGTAAGTGGCCCTAGTTATACATACTTAAAATTGAGACAAGCGACTCTTCGTTGACAAGAATAGTAATTTATGTATGCCTTATTTTGTTTCATCACGAGACTGTTTGGTAGACTCATGTTTTGACGAAACGGTAGGCTAGTTAAACTCAGCTTAGACACCCTTCCAATGCGGTCTGACAAATGGACACTTACCTGTAATCTCTCACATTTTTTCTCACAGTTCTGTTTGTTTCTCCGGGATGAATTGATTTAAAGTAATACTGTCTGTTTGTGGACTTAATTACTTGTCTTCATTCAGAGTGAACTCCCAGAGGCTGAGCAAGATAACGGAGGATCAACCGAGTCCGTCAAGGAACAGGAGATGAAGTGGACAGATCTGGCGCTGCAAAGCCTTCATATTTAACACACACACGCAGGCTTTCAAAGAGAGTGCATAGACCACTTATCCAAAGATGAAGAAGATTGTTAAGAAAAGCGGACTCTGTAATATCCTCATGCGTACGTCTCCAGAGAAGACTCCTGCTCGCATAGAGATCAGTATTTGTCAGTGCATGTTGGCCCAGATTTTACAAATGCCCAAATAAACATTTGAAAGAAATATTAATGGGTTGTCTCCAGTTTTTTTTTAACTGTATACATTTTGAAACAAGGTTGATCAATTTTAATCAGCATAATTGTACTATGCAAATAGCATATTTATCCACTAGATGGCGTTCACCACAAGATCGATTTTCAGAAAATATTGAAGAGAGCAGCAATAGCACTGGAATCAAAGTGGTTGATTTCTGCTGTGCACATTGACCATTGTGCTTTTCATTTTGGACAAAAGGCTAAATGCACTTTTCACTTCATGGATAATAGATATTGAATAGTCCAGAGTAATTCTGTTCATATACTAGATGTGTAAAGCACACATTTATACTTTGGTGGCTGTCACAGATACATGAATAAATCAGACATAGTTTAGTTCTGAGTAGATTTGCGTTTATTGACCATAGAGAGAATGTAGCACTACTGAAAACATGAACACTTTAGAGCATAAATATCTTTCAGTTCATGGTAAAGGTTGAACACTTCCATTCAGTATATATATTTTCTGTTATCTTTTAGTGATAATAATATCCAGCAACATTCAGAGCCCCGACCCTAGACGACACGCTCGCTGAGCCCGTCCCCATGAAAGCACACTAGGTGGCCATCCAACCTGGCAACCCAGCGCACCAGGTGTCCTCCTTACCTGGCGACCCAGCTGGTGCCGTCTAAGATGGGGCGGGGTGGAGCTGCTACACCTATCTTCACCTGTGTTGCTATGACAATGCAGGTGTCCACAGGTATCTTGGCTGTGATTATGTGTGGAATACTGATATTGCAACTTAATGGCAAATTATAGTCTGGATAAGTCTGGATGGCGGTTGCCCTGGGCAACACTGTTTAAAAACAATGACCCTTCCTACTTGTTTAAGCCGTCAAGTCTTGACCTACATTTAGTTGCGTGTTTCAAGAGTAGCTTGTTTCGTGTCTCTTATTCTATTTGGCAAATTTGATTTTTACAACACATTTCAACATAAATAAGCTTGAATTAACATTATCTACTAAAAAAAAAAAAACAAGATTGGCATTTGCATTTTTAAATCTACCACAGAGTTAAAATAGTTTTAATTTTGAGTGGTTATTGTTTAGGTATAGGTTCCCTTGATATTATTACTGTGTCCCCTGTTCCTCCAGGCGACACACAGGGGATTTAGAACACGTCTTACATTCTCAGGAAAGTAAAAAGAAAATCAACACAAATATGGATATTTTTGAAAAGAAGTCTTGCTGGCTAGTACCCAAAATGAGGTTGAGGTCATGTACTACTTTAACACGGATCTTTCAGGGTGCAAACATTTTACACACAACAAAAATATGTGTTGCAATTAATGAAGAATAATAATTTCCACTATATCTTCTGAAAGTTCAGGACCTATCCCTTCTCTGTGCAAATTTGTGTTGTGGTAACAAGCTGTCTGAGCCTTTTCCAACCCTGACTGCGTGTAACTGGGGGTGCAGACGCAGACACAGCTGTGGTGGTGCGGCGTGGAACCCTGACTGCGTGTAATTGGGGGGAGCAGACGCAGATGCAGTCAGGCTGGTGTGGAGTGGAACCCTTTTGCATACTTCTGTCAGCCTGTCCTGCTGCGCTCCAGCGACATGTCCAGGGGACCCCTAACCCAAGCATTAGACTGCACCCAGCGACATGTCCAGGGGACCCCTAACCCAAGCATTAGACTGCACCCAGCGACATGTCCAGGGGACCCCTAACCCAAGCATTAGACTGCATTCAAACCAGCACGCCCCTGCATTCAAACCAGAACGTTTGGTCCTTCTTCACAGAGAGCTCCAACACCCCCAAACACACACTGAGGCACATCTGCGGATTGAGAGGCTCTTTGAAAGAAATCCAATAAACACTAAAAAATGACCATTGAGAAAATGAAGAAATCCCCCCCCCCAACCCTTAGTCCCAGTGTCCAGTGTTTGAGGTGTGTGTGCCCCCCCCTCCCCAATCTTCACCGGGGGGCAGAGCTTCTCCCTTCTGCACAGTGTGCACTGTAACGTCCAGTACAAACACAAAGAGCAGGCCAACACACACACACATACACACAGAGGTTCTGTAAACAAGAGAGCATGCATTTCTGAAATGTAAACTGATCAATCACCATTTCAATGCCCCACCTAACACTATGTTTTAAAACTAAACAAAACAAAACAAAGAAGAAAACTCTCAACAGTAGATTGGACTCCGGATTCCTACGCAGAGAGCTGCTCGATGCCTCTTCCTGCCGTACCGTGTCAGAGTTCGTTCTGGAGTCCGCAGCTGGCATACCACACACTGCAGGTCCCATTCGGCGCCACCTGCTGACGCCACTGGTGCATGGCGGGTGTGGTTAGCTGGGTAATGTATGCTATGGTACATTCAGTTTGGTAGAAAGTTCATTAAGGGTTCATATGTGTACAACTGGATAGAAAACTCCTATCAAAAACCCTCAGGAGAAGACAGTCCACTGTCCGGCAGGGGCTGTGTGACCTTTCACCTTTGCCCTTTCACAGATTTGTTTGTTCAAAGCAAACCATTCAAACTCTTAAGACAAACATGGCTGTTCTCGGACCAGAAAAGTCCCTTGTCCAACCCACTTGACCATTGATAACTTAACAGTACCACAGGTTTCCAGTTCTACAGGTCATCTGGAACCTGACGGTGATAAGTCAGGTTTCCAGTAGCACAGGTCATCTGGAACTGACGGTGGGTGATAAGTCAGGTTTCCAGTAGCACACAGGAGTTCCCTGTGTGGGTCATCTGGATCTCTGAAAAGTTCCACTGATATATATATATATAAATATATATATATATATATATATATATATATATATATATATATATATATATATATATATATATATATATATATACTGTATATTGATTTATTGTGACTACATTCAGATATAGTGCTGATGTAGCGAATGTAGTAACATAAACTGCTGGGAGAGAGAGTTGTGTATCTGTGTATGTATAGGTGTATGTGTGTATACGTATGTATAGGGGTGTGTGTGTGTGTGCGTGTGTGTTAACACCGAGCCTAAGCTTCATGTTAATACAGGCAGAGCTAGCAGTCAGCTGGTGCTAGCGGTCGGCAGTGCTAGCGCTGGCGTCACTCTGCCTTGACCTCGGCCTCGGGCCTGTGCAGGGGGGCATCGGTCTGAATGAAGGCCCCCTGGCCCAACGCGGTGGAGTAGGCTCTGCCCCCGTGCCCGTGCCCGAAGGCCTGTCCAGGGAACAGTGCCGCGCCCCCCCGGCTGGCCAGCGGGTCCTTGGGTGCGGGCCGGGTCTGGGTCTGGGTCGTTGCCGGGGGCCGATACTCCTCCAGGTTGTCGTAGTGGGACGGGACGCCGGAGGGGGTGTGGCGTTGCGGGGGCCGTGGGTGAGGGTCCGGCTCCGGGCCCCAGGGCCCTCGGCTGTGGCTCCGCTCGGGTTTGGGCGTCACGGTGGCGGTCACCCTCTGGAGCGACTCGCCCTCGGGGCTCCGGCCTCCTCGGTGGGCAGCGCGGTCCGCGTCGCTGAGCCGCGAGGCTTCCGGAACGTGCTGCAGGCCGTGCGGCTGGGAGGAGGGCGTGTGGGAGCGCGGTCCGGCCGGGCGGGGCCCCGCGTGCGCGTGCTTCTCCGTCTCCATGTAGAGGAAGGCGTCGGGGTCAGCGGTGAGTGAGCGCGGGACGGCCGCCTCCGGCGTGACGTTGTAGCGCGCCTCCTTGCCCGGGTCCGACTTGCTGCGCAGGTGCTGCAGCGACTCTGTGGCGGGCGTGTGCGGGGGTCCGGCGGGGGCGTCAGGGGGCATGTAGGGGCCCAGGTTGTCGTACTGGGAGAGCACGGGGCCCTTGAGGCGCTGGCGCGCGCGGCTCTCTCGGCGGAGGGAGTGGCCGCGCAGGCGCTCCGCCTCCTCCTGGGCCTCCCACGACGGCAGGCAGGCCCCGCCCGGTCCCTGGGGCGCGTGCAGGTGCGCGGGGGGCATGTCGCGGCTCACGAAGCCGTGCTCCCGCACGCCGGCAGCGTGGTGCGGAGGCTGCGGTGAGTGGCGCTGGTGCAGCAGGTAGTGGTACGCCCCCGACTTCGCCTCGCGGTCCCGGCCCCCGAACGAGTGGAAGTGGCGCAGGCGCAGCGTGGCGTACGGGTCCAGCTCGTAGTAGGAGGGCGCGTCCGGCGCCAGCTGCTCCGAGTGCGGGCTGTAGCGGTACTGGACCCGGCCGTTCTCGAAGAAGGGCTGCAGCCGGGTGACGTGGTAGTCCGGCGGTTCCGCCGCTGGTGGCGCGTAGCCGCGGCAGCGGTGCGCCGAGCGCTGGTAGTAGAACATCTCCTCGTCCGACGACGCCTGTGGCGGCGGAACCTCAGTTCTGGAGACGGGCGGGCCTCGGACCGCGGCGGCGGTGGAGGAGGGGGAGGGGCTGTGCAGCGAGGGGGCGTGCAGCGAGTGCACGCGACGGATGCTGGGGTAGGTGGCGCCTACGTGGCTGTAACCGTGACTACGGGGGTGGTGGTGGTGGTGGTGGTGGTGGTGAGCAGGCCCGGGGGAGGGGGTGGGGCCGGGGGAGGGCAGGTACTCGGCTCTGGTTGGCCGGTGGGTTTTGAGGGAGTGGTGGTAGGAGCGCGGGCCGATGGTGGCGTAGCGCGACACGTCTGCGGCGTAGCTCATGGGCAGCGGCTCGGCGCGGTAGGCGTAGGCCACGGGGAGCGCGCGCGCGGGCGGGTAGTAGGCGTCGGCGGGGGGCGCGACGGGACCCTGCGCGTGGTACACGTAGGCCGACTTACGGGGCAGCGTGTGGCTCATAGTCATCGTCATCGCCGAGCCCTCGTCCTCCAGGAAGGCGTGGTAGGCGGAGCCGTCGCGACCCAGCGTGGCCGTGGCCAGCTTGCTCTCGATGGAGCGCACGGGCGGCGGGGGCGCCGGACCGGCCGGAGAGGGCTGCTGCTGCTGCTGCTGCTGCTGCTGGTGGTGGTGGTGGTGGTAGGGGGCGCTCTCGAGCCACGGCTGCACAGGCTTGATGGCCTCCCAGGGCTTGTCCAGCGAGGGGCCCAGAGGGGCTCGGGGCTGCGGTTGGGGGGTCTGCGGTTGCGGCTGCAGCACGGCGACCGGGTGCTCCGACGCCCAGGGGGGCGCGTGAGGTAGAGACGGCACAGCCACGGCCACCTGAGGCTGGAAAACACACACACAGAACACACACACACACACTCCTGTTACATATAGTCCAGAATGGGCCAAATATACACTACATACAGTTATTTCCCGTATATTAGATGTATTAACCACACAACAATACTTTATGCAAATAAAGTACGGCTGCCTGAAGCGGCTGCCTGAAGCTGGAAAACACACAGAATAACCTCAGTTAATGTAAAGGACAACAGGCTCCAAGACCCACTTCATAAAAAGACCCACTTCATAAAAATGTGTTGCGACCCAGTTCATCAGGCATACTTTAAATCTCTAAATCAAGTAAATGTGCGCATAAATGTTACTGATCATTCTTATCGTTGTATAGAGTTCCCTGTCAGTTTTCAATAAACAGCCTAAAACACAAAACCAGCGGGCCTTTTGAAATGTAGGCTAGCGTACAGTACATAACACAAGAGCTTCAGGCCACAGCTTATGGCCACGTTGATGGCACTAGCTTACTTTCTAGATGTTTGACCGCCAATACCTCATATAGAGAGAGCTCTCAGCACAATACCTCATATAGAGAGAGCTCTCAGTGCAATACCCCTTTTTAGGGTAAAACAAAATAGAATCACATTATTGATTTCAGTATGTAAGACCGGTAGCATCTATTTTTTTAAATCACAGGAGATTCAGTCTACACACGCACACACCCATACTCATACACACATACACACTCACACATGAACAGGATCCAGTGGGCCACCTAATGCGGCTGTAGGACTTACCACAGGGCCTAGAGTACATACAGGCCCCCGCTCTCACACACACACGCACCCACAAACACACACACGCACACACACACACGCACGCACTGTTTGCAAACAGGATCTTGCAGGGGGGTGGTAATACTCAGTAATACTCACCTCAGGGCCTGGAGGAGATACACAGCTCCGCTCTCTACTGCTAGAGCTGGGGGCAGCGAAGACAGCTGAGGCAGGTACGCCCCGGGCAACAGCAAAGGTGTGTGGGGCAATTACACCCTGGGCAACAGCAGAGGCGGGTGGGGCAATTACACCCTGGGCAACAGCGGAGGTGGGTGGGCAAATTACACCCTGGGCAACAGCGGAGGTGGGTGGGCAAATTACACCCTGGGCAACAGCAAAGGTGGGTGGGGCAATTATGCCCTGGGCAAAGGCAGAGGCAGATGAGGCAGTTACGCCCTGGGCAACAGCAGAGGTGGATGGGGCAGATACGCCTGTGGCAACAGCAGAGCATGGTGCGGCAGTTATGCCCTGGGTGGGGGCAACATCAGAGGAGGAAGGGCCAGCTGAGGCGGAGGGGAGCGGGGTGTGGTCTTCCAAGACGGGGGCGGGGACAGTAGAGATTTGGGCAGGGCCCACTGCTGCTGATTGGTGCTCTGGGCTGGACAGAGGAGAGGCGGGAACTGATGAAGTGGGTGTGGCCTTCACATGAGTGGGTGTGAATTGTGTGGGAGTGGTCTCAGTGAGTGTGGTCATGACATGAGTGGTTTGATTGAGAGTGGGCGGTGCTTCATTGAAAGCAGACGGTACTTGAGTGACAGCAGGCAGAGTGGTCTGATGGTGGACAGGTGTGGCTTGAGCGGAAGTAGTGATGTCAGTGGCTGCGGTGGCGCTTTGCGGAGGCAAGGCAGGCTGGTCCGGCAGGGCGTACCAATCGTCCCTTGAGTCGTCGGGGGGGTCAGTCTGAGAGTCGATCTGCTCAGGGGGGGCAGGCCTTTCAGGGGAGGTGGAGCTGGGAGTCCTCTGCAGAGAGGTCGGAGCAGGGGTGGGGGTTGCCGTGGTGATGCTGGTCTCCGAAGCCAGGGAGGGGGGCACGGGCCAGTCCAGCGAGCTGAGCAGGTCGTCGGCGCGGAGCGGGGACAGGGGGGAGGGGGTGTCACAGCTGCGGGACGTCTCGGCCGCCACCAGGGGGCTCTCCAGCTCCTCCAGCGCAAACGCCAGCTTACGGGCCGCAGGGGCGCAGCTCAGAGCAGAGGAGAGAACTACAGGGCCTGGGGAGGGACAAACAGAGAGAGGAACGGAGAGGAGAGAGCAGAGAGGGAAGGAGAGAGGAGAGAGAGAGAGGGAAGGAGAGAGGAGAGAGAGGGAGGGAGAGAGGAGAGAGAGAGAGGGAAGGAGAGAGTAAAGGAGAGAGGGAAGGAGAGAGGAGAGAGGGAAGGAGAGAGGAGAGAGAGATGGAAGGAGAGTAAAGGAGAGAGGAGAGCGAGGGAAGGAGAGAGGAGAGGAGAGAGTAACGAAAAGAGGGAAGGAGAGAGGAGAGTGAGAGTAGGGAGGATGCAAGAGAGAAAGGGAGAGATGAGAGAGGAGAGGAGAGGAGAGGGAGAGAGGAGAGAGAAAGGAGAGAGGGAGAGAGGAGAAAGAGAGAAAGGTAGAGAGAGGGCGGAAGGTAGAGAGAAAGGGAGAGAGGAGAGAAGGAGAGAGGGAGGAAGGAAGAGAGAAAGGGAGAGGAGAGAGGGAGGAGAGAAGGAGAGAGAGAGAGGGGGAGGAAGGAGGAGAGGAGTGGAGATTGGTGGGTCATGGTCAGGAGAGGGCAGAGCATCGGGATCAGGCACATGTATGACATGCAGCACTAGGAGAAAGAGCATGCAGACAGCAGACTGACAAGTAAAGCGCTTTCAGATATAACCTCCGGAGTACATGCGGAGGTTTGTCAAACGGAGGTCCTACCCTTCGGATGATTCAGATATGATGCTAACCTGCGGACCTAATACTGACCTTATACGGACGTACAGTATGTGTGAACGACATACACGCACATTACAGAATCTCCGTGTGGTTGTCGAGTGAGGGGTGGGGGCTTGTAGAGTTCACAAGATGCGAGACATGACGCAGAATATATGCGGCCGCTGCCTGTCACAGCTGCTTTTGTTTACAAAGTGTAGCCTATGCATTATGTAGGCTAAAGAAGAGAAATCTATTGTGCGTAGGCTAATACTTGAAGTAGGCTAGTCAAGTAAGCAAACAGTATTTGTATGTGTGCTTCGAATAAACACATTTATCTGTTTTCAACATTATGTACCAGAATTACTTGGCTATAGAACCCCACATCTGGTTTGCGTTGGAGAGAGAGCATGCACAAACGGTAGGCTACCAGCCAATTCAGTAGGCTAACTCAAGACTTCAAGGCCATCATACAACGTTTTTAAGCAACAAACAAAATAGCCTACTAACATAACAGTGAAGTAACAGTTCGTTTTTTCATGGTTTATTTTTTCCAAAAGCATCCTCTCCCAATGTGTCTATTGCATTTACGTAAGGAGCTTGGAACAAAGTTGGCTTTTCTTCGTTTTCATTTTCTCTAGGCATATATGCTTAACAAATATCAGCGAGCTCAGCGAGGTATCAATGAACAGAAAACCTTGTTGGCTAACAATTTATTAAATACTCCTGTTATTGTCGTCAACGACGTCGCTGTAGCTACTGCCTTTTCAGCGCCTTCTGCTTATGGCGATTCAGTCTTTTGAATTTGTTTGGCCTTGCCATGCAGTTGTAGGCTACAACATCTCTTGCCGTTCCCTTCATGTGTTCTATCAAAATGTTGTATGCCCTCATTGACAGTAGCTTCGTGATGTCTGCATCTTTCCAGGTCGGAGATTTTCTGGACAGCACTATGCCACTCCATCATAACACTGGCATTTAAGTCAGATCTAACCACATGGACGCACGAAAGAAACGTCACCAACACGCCCTCTCACTAGGTGTGAATTTTAACCGCATGTTCTACGCCTCGTTCAGACACAGTACATTTACATAATGTCCGGAGGAAATACTAGGGGGGGAGTAGTAGAACAACCGGCTAAATTCGGACTTCCATATGACCGGTTATGTCGTTCAGATATACGGCCCCACCGTTTAACATCGGCAGAACCTCCGGTCTTACACGTATGTCTGAAAGCGCTTCAGTAGAGAGTAGAGAATGTGTCTGTGTGTGTCTGTGCAAATGTGTGTGTGTGTCTGTTCAAGTGTGTGTGCCTGTGTGTGTGTGTGTGTGTGTGTGTGTGTGTGTGTGTGTGTGTTTGTGTGCGTGTGTCTGTCTGTCTGTGTGTGTCTGTGCAAGTGTGTGTGCGTGTGTATTGTAATATTAGCATATCGTTTCTGTCAGCCACTGGGTTAATATTGGACGAACACAACACTGGGCTATCTTACCAAAAATGGGGTAGTGTTGTTAGCAGATGCTTTTTAGCATGTGGTAATTAAATTAAGATACAAAACAGAAAACAAATGCTCATGAATCTAATCTGTCAGCCAGCTATTTTCTCTGTCATTCATTTGTTTACTGGAAAAGCCTAGAGTAGGGTGAATGAGGGCGAAATGCAGAATTCCTCACAAAAATCTGGTGTGATTGGAGTGACTGGTAAATGATGAGTTTAGTGTGTGTGTGTGTGTGTGTGTGTGTATGTATGTGTATGTATGTCTGTGAGGGGTTGTGTGTGTGTGTGTGTGTGTGTGTCGGTCACTTACTCTGGAGCTGTAGTTCTCTGGTAAAGTCGAGGTCAAGTTGAATGTGTGTGTGTGTGTGTGTGTAACTGAGTTGAG
>NC_055961.1:10436842-10444342 GCF_018492685.1 Alosa sapidissima | reverse complement strand
TGAGTGTAACTAACTAAATAAATTGAATTAAATACACCTGAATCCAAACAAAGGTAAACAACACAAAAGATTCCTTCTGTATACTTCCACCAAAGAAAACAAGAAATCTACCGCAGGTGCATGTGAATGCGAACGCACAGAAACATAAACATACACACACACACAGAGAGAGAGACTTACAAAGAACAGAAACATAAACATACACACACACACACAGAGAAAGACTTACAAAGAACAGAAACATAAACATACACAGAGACTTACGGAGAACTTGTCGTAGAGCTGGTACGTGAGCAGTGGATTGGGCAGTTCTCTGAAGTAGAGCTTACAGAGGGACCCCACACAGTGGATGTCCTGGATGTAAATCTCTTTAGTCAGGTCTGGGATCAGCTCGGAGTCAAACTCATGCCTGATCACAGACATGCACACACAGACACACACACACACACACACACACACACACACACACACACACACACACACACACAGACACAACTTTTATAGTGGAACAAGTGTGGAGTGGTTGGAGTGTGTGTGTGTGTGTGTGTGTGTGTGTGTGTGTGTGTGTGTGTGTGTGTGTGTGTGTGTGTGTGTGTGTGTGTGTGTGTGTGTGTGCGTGCGCGCGTGTGTGTGTCTATATCTGAGAGCGAGCGTGTGTGAGTCTCACCGTAACTTCTGGATATTTGATGCAATTCCAGATAGCCTGTAGATCCCATCCACAATGCCATGTTTCTCGATGAACTCCGCACAACTTCGAAGCACCTGAGGAACTGTACACACACACACACATATATGTAAATGTAAATAAATGTATCAGAAACAGGGAATCTAACAATTGATCACACAAGTTACCACAACACACACTCATTCATCTACAACACGCAATTGTTCATCTATTATGACAACACACACTCATTCATCTACAACAACACACTTGTTCATCTATAAGCAACACACACTCTATCATCTAAACAAAAACATACACATGGACACAGTTGACTAGATGTTCTCTCATATGTGTGTATTTGTGTGTGTGTGTGTGTCTGTGTATGTGTGTGTGTGTTTTATCATCCTGTCCTGAGTTGAGCAGGTGTTCCCCCAGGTCGCAGGCGAACACCCTCTCCTTCATATGTGTGTGTGTGTGTGTGTGTGTGTGTTTTACCATCCTGTCCTGAGTTGGGGAGGTGCTATCCCAGGTTGCAGGCGAAGACCCTCTCCTTCATGTGTGCGTGTGTGTGTGTGTGTGTGTGTGTCTTACCATCCTGTCCTGAGTTGAGCAGGTGCTCCCCGAGGTCGCAGGCGAACACCCTCTCCTTTAGGATGCCCCTCTGCTTGAGCTTCTGCTTGCTGGGCCGAGACTTCATGAAGGTGCGCAGGAACGTGATCAGCTTCCCGTGCTTCTTAGACACTAAACACACACACAGGAATTTTATGTGGTGGTTTCAAGTTCAAGTGGTGGACAGTCAAATGCACAGACACAATTTTTCTGTATGATGAAGTGGAAATGTAAAGAATGAACTTCCTTTTTCCTGCGGAAACCAGACACACACACACGCTCACAATCCCAGATGTGCCATTACACTCTGAATCCTAGACGCACCTTATATTACCCCACCAGCAAATGACCAAAGATACCCAAGCAGCATCTACGCATCCTACAGACTAGGGCATATACTGCACCCTAGCGCCACACACACACACACACACACACACACACACACACACACACACACACACACACACACACACACAAAAAAACACACACTCAGGAAGTTATTGATTAGTTTGAGGTGAAGACCAACAGGTTCTCAGAAACATGATCATCTGGCTCAGTCCGTCATATATGCAGAGACCCATGGCCAGCACACACACACTCAATGCTTTGACAAGCTATAGCAAACACACATTAACATTTTAGCAAACACACACCAACAATTAGCAAACACACTCAAACTTTTAACAAAAACACAAACTTTTCACAAACACACAAACTTTTAACAAAAAGCCTGCTCACAAACACACATTGACATTTTAGCAAACATTCACCAACAATTAGCAAACACACTCAAACTTTTCACTAACACACAAACTTTTAACAAACACAAACACTTTTCACAAACACACACAAACTTTTAACAAACACAAACACTTTTCACAAACACACACAGACTTTAAACAAACACACACACTTTTTCCTGCAGTAAAAGGGATGCTAATAGCATGCAAGAAAATGAAAGGCACACAAATAAGTCTTTGTTTTGTGTGTGTATGTGTGTGTGTGTGTATGTGTGTATGAAGTAAGATAGCAGCTGTGTAGATCTGCAGGGAGATCTGACCTACTTGAGGTAGAAAAAAAAATGTTCCGATATAAAATTCCTTCTCCCTCCAATTACAGCAGCTGTTCCTTCAGAAATATGTGAAGGCTGAGGGTCGCCAGGGAGAAAGTGTGTGAGAAAATGTGTGTGTGTCTCTGTGTGTGTACGTATGTCAGCTTGACTGGAGCCAGAGACGGCTATCATAACAGTTAAGATGGGTTAAACATGTGAAACTCAGTGTGTGTGTTTGTGTGTGTGTGTGTGTGTGTGTGTGACAAAGAAAAACAGTGCATATGAAAGTCTCACTCACACAAGTTCTCTTCTCACGCGCACACACAAAACACACACACACATACACACACACACACACGTGTCATCTCTGTTTCCACTGCGTTGTGTAGTAACAGCTGGTTTTGAGGCATGAAGGACTTCAAGAGTGAGGGAGAGACATACAAGTCCAAGCAGCGACTTGGAGCTTTTTTACCCAGTTAGAGCCAGTATGTGTATGTGTGTGTTTACCTTCATAAATCATGTCCTTACCCGAACGCTTCCACCAGTTCACACACACTCTTCCTAAAGCAAGCCCAGAGTTAAGCGCGGACGCATCACCCGACGAGCCGAGGAGGAAAAGAAACGTCTATCTGACAAAGTTGCAAATTCCCTCCAGGATGGCAGCTCAGGACAGCCCTACACTAAAGAGCCGTCTCTCTCTCTCTTTCTCTCTCTCTCTCTCGCTCGCTCGCTAACTAAAGTCAGTCTGTCGGCAAATACCTTTCGTCTCTCAGCCCAAATCCACAGTAAGCCTGCTCACAAACTCTCTCTCTCTCTCTATTTCTCTCTGACTGTCTGTCCCCCACCCCCGCCTGCTCTCTCTCTCTCACACACACACACACACACAAACACACACACAGCTCAGGTTCCAAGCTTCTGGTCCAAATGGAACAATTCACCGTTTGCTGGCTGGAAAATCATGGAATGCTGAAATGGTTATAATCAATATGGAATGTCATAGCGACCAAAATCCACAGACGGAACATACACACCACGCCATGGTTCTCAGTATGTGCGTGTGTGTGTGTTCGTGTTTGAGTGTGAGAGAGAGAGAGAGAGAAAGAGGCTTTAAGTCTGGTATTTTGTGCTTTGTAAAGAGTTTGCCCATGGATGAATGCCATTGTGGCAGTCTAGCCACTGCAGCCATCAGAAGCATTAATCCTCCCTCAGTTAGCTAACTAGCCACTGCAGCCATCAGAAGCATTAATCAATCCTCCCTCAGTTAGCTAACTAGCCACTGCAGCCATCATAAGCATCATTCCTCCCTGAGTTATCTAGCTAGCCACTGCAGCCATCAAACGCATTGATCTTCCCTCAGTAAGCTAACTAGCCACTGCAGCCAGAGACTTTCTAATGAGAAGACACAGCACTCAAAAAATCCTCCATAGAAATGCATGGGGTTAGTTTGTAACGCCAATATGGCAGTTGTCTACACATATCCCGCCCCTTCCGCGGTAAAAAGTCGCCATGTAAATACATTGTGCCAATGTCTTATGTTGAGAATACATCTTGCCAATCAAGTGATCTCACCTGGAGCAAGGTTGGTGTCATGAAGCCTTGCACACGCGCATTTCTGCCGAAATAGATGCCCGATAAGTGTGTGTGTGTGTGTGTGTGTACGTGTGTACCTGAGTTCATGTTTGTGTCCTGCTGTATGACTGTCTCCATCTCCAAATCTATGAGCAGAACACCATGAGGAAAAGACAGAGTTGGATGAGAGGAGAGGAAAAGATCGAGAGAGAGAGAGAGAGAGAAAGAGAGAGAGTGGGGGACAAATAGATGATGTTTTCTGGATGAGCAAACGTAAAATATAGCATATAATAAAAGTGAGAAATGGCTGGGTATGGACCTTTATGGTTTACATGTATGCACTGATCAGCTACAGCAAACACTCCACACACTTAAACCCCAAACTACAGCCAACATTATGAGAGTTAGGACAGTTCTACCTTAATAAGTACATAATACCTCCATATGCATTTCTGTGCGTGAGTGTGTTAGTGTGTGTGTGTGTTTGTGATAATGCATGCAAGTGTGTGTGTGTGAAGTGCAGTGCACAATACGTAAGAGTGACAGAGTGAGATTGAAATTGTGTGTGTGTGTGTGTGTGTCTGTTTGTGAGCACATGAATGCAGTGCACGAAAGAAAGAGAGTGTGAGTGGTGTGTGTGTGTATGTATGTTTGCATGAAAGCAATGCAAGTACTGGTGGGTGTAAGTACTGGTGCAAACGCACAGGGTGGGAAGAGGTACCAGGAAGCCGGCCGAACACCAGGGGATGCTGGAGAACACACACACATACACACACACACACACACACACACACACACACACACACAAGCAAACAAGCATAAGCAAAGCATGCGGATGAAGCTGACGCCAAATCTCACACAGCAGGGTCCATTCCTGGATAGAGCCAGTAGCGCTGTGATTGGCTACAGTGAGGTGAGTGGCTATAAAAATCAACCAATCAACATCAGGTACACGCTCACAAGTTTCCCACACACTTAAACACATACACACGCAGGTCAAGCACACTTGTAGTTCAAGCGTTGCAGTTGCAGTAATAATATTAGTGCTTCCGACAGCAAAACACACAACCATGAAACACACACACACAAACACACACACAAAAGGCTAAGATGCTCACATACACACATGCATACACACAGGCTGGATATTCATATAGGCACCACACACATAAACAAACACACACACTCAGACTCTGGAGTGTTACCTGGCTTCGGAACACAGTTGGTAACTGACTGGGGAATTTTGTCATTGATGAGCTCGACACACTCACTGGGAAAGAAGCCCACCTTCAGAAAACACACACACACACACACACACACACACACACACACACACACACAGATACACATCCACACACACACATCAATACAGATTAATTTCACACACACACAGATACACACTACGAAAGAAGCTGACCAGCAGAAAACACACACATATCAATACACACACACAAGGGAAAGCATGCAAACAGAAACCAACACATCTTTACCTAAATATTCAGTGGAAATTACTTTCTCTTTCAAACACACATACTGTACACACACACAGAGGGTTCCAGATAGAAAGCAGCAGCCGGTTTTACCTGGAATCCATGCTTTCCTCTCCACCAGGTGGTGTCCTCCTTTGGTGGCATATCGATCACAGACACAATATCCCCCACCTACACACACACACAAAAACACACGTACACACACAAAGTGAGAGAGAGAGACAGAGTAACTACCTCACACACTAGATTTCACTCTGACACACGCACACACACACACGCACACACTAACTTTCATCGACTGTTCTCAGATGCTTTCTGCTAAGGCCATCCTTAAAAATATTTTCGTTTGCCGTAACCCGACCGACCCTGTCAATTTAGAACCGACCCAAATATTTATTTTTTTCCCCTTTTAGTCCGACCGACTTGCCAGTTGTAAACTTGCGTTAATACCGACCGATTGTTTTTTTTTTACTCTAAACAACCAATACAAATGCAATAAAATAATAGTTCTTTTAGTAGGCCCAACCAAGTATTGTGAATATAAATTACCTACATGCAAACGTGGCTCACTTAAAAAAAAAACCTGTGGCGTAATCTCTACACCATTGGTTTTACGCATGTCACTTCGTTTCATTCACACAAACTGATAACGCTGCGAAGTTCTGGAAGAACTGTGGCCAGATCTTTTCTCATCCCTTCTCCCCCTAGTCTAGCGGTGACCGTGTCGGAGTATTGAAATTGGTTGTGGTCTATTCAGCATTTCTCAAAATATGGGTCCGCAACATGGAGACTGCTGGTCCGCGGAGTCGTGGAGTGAAATTAGGCCCGGTGCTTCATCTGATAATTTGCTGCGCAGTTGATCAAGAAACCGCGGATCGACGAAAAAAGAAAACAAACGTTTCTGCTATCGATGTCATTAAACATGGAGCCCTACAATTAAGTGGTGGTATGAGCATTCATTCAATGCGCGTCTGCGCGAGAGAAACTGAAACTAATCGATAACGTTGGTATCAAAGCTCCGCTTCAACCTGTTGGAAGGCTATTTATTTATTTAACGAAACTTAATAGAACGACGTTGTTTTTTGGAACTTCCTTAGAAACAGAGCAGAGACTGTATAATACACTGTATAGCATTGAGTATTGTATAGTCAAATTTCAATATAACGTGGCCAAGAGCTATTGTAGCCTTCTTTCTGGGTACATGTAGATGAGCCCTATGACCCAAAAGTCTGCCATGACCGGGCCTCAGGTCAAAGACGTTTGAGAAAGGCTGGTCTATACAACCTGCATCAGAATGAGGTTTGCAATGGTGCGCCTGAAGGCACGGGTTGAAGACCCAGTCAGTTACGTCACGATATGCACATTTGTGTAAATTCATTCCTAGGTAATCACCATGACCAAAACTGAACTTTTTTTTTTACTTTGAATCTTGAAAAAAAAAAATATTGACCTACCTACCGACCCATTTTTAATTTTTTTTTGGCTGTTACTGCAAACAAAAATATTTTTAAGGATGGCCTAACTGATCAAATGCATTTCCTTTTAATCATATGTTTTCTATGTTGTATATATTTTAATTATTTTATTTTATTTTATTTTATATACCTTACCTTTTATTATCTAGGATTACCGGTAGTTTCTTTCATGCTTTTATTTTCTATTATTTACTATTTGTGTTTGTGTTTATTTCATTTCATTTCATTTCATTTATTTATTTAGTGCAGTGCACAGTGCACATTGATCAACATTTCTGTAAATGTGCCAGTGTTAGCCAGCAGGCTAATTTTCAACTCTAGTCCATTGGCAAGATGTTATACTAGGCACATGGTGGCTAAAAAAAAGAACATATGAAATCACATAGCAATTGATATACAGCAATAAAACATAATGCCATAGGACTGGCTCCATTAAAACATTTAGAACATAAGACATATAACCATACAGCCATACAACCCTTAAGGGATCAATAAAGTAACCATCTATCCATCTATCTATCATACATACACCATGGGTTACAGGACAGCTAAACTATAGAGGCAGACCAACATTAATGTATTATGAGAAGTGCTCACATTTTTATGTAAAGCACACTGAACTGCCTCAGTGTATAAATA